>NC_079194.1:299478773-299693773 GCF_029499605.1 Hyla sarda | reverse complement strand
TTACTACTGGGGTGACACACTGTAACAAACCTCCTCCTCATGTAATCTCATTACTACTGGGGTGACACACTGTAACAAACCTCCTCCTCATGTAATCTCCTTACTACTGGGGTGACACACTGTAACAAACCTCCTCCTCTTGTAATCTCCTTACTACTGGGATGACACACTGTAACAAACCTCCTCCTCATGTAATCTCCTTACTACTGGGGTGACACACTGTAACAAACCTCCTCCTCATGTAATCTCCTTACTACTGGGGTGGCACACTGTAACAAACCTCCTTCTCAAGTAATCACCTTACTACTGGGGTGGCACACTGTAACAAACCTCCTCCTCATGTAATCTCCTTACTACTGGGGTGGCACACTGTAACAAACCTCCTTCTCAAGTAATCACCTTACTACTGGGGTGGCGGGGTTTTGCTGGATGGGTGGGTACTTCAGATGTTTGCTAACTTTACTGCTGCGGGCCGAGCAGCGCCTCCATCAAGATTGTGCTCTAGGCGGCTGCCTGTTTTGCCTATAAGCAGAGTCGGCCCTTGGCATGACTGAGGCTGGGAGGGGCCTTAGCCTCACATTGCTGTCTGGGCATTTTGGGAGTTGTAGTTTGCAACAGCTGGAGAGTTCCTGGTTGAGAAGCACTGATTTAGAGAAATAAAATCAATGACAATGATTTCTGTGATTTCCCTGGGTTGAAATTGATGGAATATTTTGGATACCAGCAGTACTATGTTTTGATGTTTTGATACAAATACATAGGGTGGGAGGAAGGGGGCGATGTATCACTTTCTTTACCAATGTTGCAAAATTGTCCAAAATGTTTGCACAATGTCTGTTTTTGCACAACATTTTTTAGCGTAAAGAGAGGGCACCATTTTGGTACACTGCTCAGAATTCTCCCCCCACGTCTAAAACCCCATTCGGCTCTGCTACATCTGTGCCTTGAATTCCTCCAATGAACAAGCAGAGTAATGGAAGCGCCGAGACCAGGATAACAGTAAGGATTCTTTTTTCCCACAATGCAACGCGTTTCGCGGAAGTTCCGCTTCATCAGGCATGCCTGATGAAGCGGAACTTCCGCGAAACGCGTTGCATTGTGGGAATAAAGAATCCTTACTTTTATCCTGGTCTCAGCGCTTCCATTACTCTGCTTGTTCTTTGGAGGAATTCAGTTTTTTCCCGTTATTGTTTGGTGCGGAGTAGGAGTGCAACCTTATCTGGTAAGCGCAATTCACACTGTTGCGTTTGTCCTGTTAACCCTAAGATCTTACACCACGGAGCGCATCCTTTTGTCTTTTTCATTCATACATCTGTGTCTTGTAAAGCTTTACGGTAACTGCGAATTGCTTATTTGGGAGACATGATGCAGCTGCTGGTGACATTGAGATGCTCTCTGCAAGTGTGCGCAGCTTCGCCGGGCCAAGGGATCTGCATTTCCATGCCAAAAAAGCAGCATTCTTCAAAGTAGGTATTACAAAGCTGTCATCTCCGGTAACACTGATACAAAATAAACCCTACTTCATATGTATGGGCTGACTCCTCATTGTTTAATGCCGCACATTTCATTTCTCTTCATTGTTTTCGCTCATTTATGAATAGCTGCTTGATCATTTCATAATCCGAGTGCAGTCACCTTCACAAGCTCACACCGTGCGCGCTGCACGCGACTACGGATTACCGCGGTCAAGGTGCTCTTCATCATCTTGGTCATCTGTGCTCTACAGATCTCAGTGGTGGAGGCAGAAAAGACTCCAACAAGTTATTTGGCCAAATACTTATTCCCTATTATTTAAACGGGCGCTCTCGTTAAAACTAATTTTATCTTATGGTAAATAAAAAATCTTACTAATGTACTTTGTTCAAAAAAATAAAATTTTCTATGTTTTATTTGTGTTTATCCCCTTAAGGACACAGGGCGTACCTGTACGCCCTGAGTCTGCTCCCTTTCTATAATGTGGGGCCACGGCATGGCCCTGCATCATAGCGGGTCAGACCCGGCCTCTAAAAACGGCTTGGACCCGTGGCTAATAGCGCGCAGCACTGATCGCCGCACACTATTAACCCTTTAGACCCGGCATTCAAAGTTGATCGCCACATTTAAAGTGAAAGGTAACTGCCCTCGGCTAGCTCAGTGGGCTGTCCGGGACCACCGCGGTGAAATCGCGGCATCCCGAACAGCTGGACGACACAAGGAGGGTCCCCTTACCTGCCTCCTGGTGTCCGATCGCCGAATGATTGCTCAGTGCCGGAGATCCAGGCATGAGCAGTCAAGCGGCAGAATCATTGATCAATGGTTTCCTATGGGATAGCAAAGATCAATGTAAAAGATTAGTGGGTGCAGTGTTATAGCCCCCCTATGGGATAACAATGATCAATGTAAAAGATCAGTGTGTGCAGTGTTATAGTCCCCCTAACATTGCAAAAAAAAAAAAATAAGTGGAAAAAAAAATGTTAATAAAGATTATTTAACCCCTTCCCTAATAAAAGTTTGAATCACCCCCCTTTTCCCATTAAATAAAAAAAATAAAAATAAATAAATGTGTAAATAAAAATAAGCAAATGTGGTATTGTCACGAGCAGATATGTCCAAATTATTAAAAGTATATCAGTAATTAAACCGCACGGTCAATGGCGTACGCGCAAAAAAATTCCAAAGTCCAAAATAGCATATTTTTGGTCACTTTTTATATCATGAAAAAATTTATAAAAAGTGATCAAAAAGTCAGATCAATACAAAAATGGTGCCGCTAAAAACTTCAGATCATGGCGCAAAAAATTAGTCCTCATACCGGCCCGCACGTGGAAAAATAAAAATGTACAGAGGTCAAATTATGACAATATTAAATGTATACATTTTCATGCATGTAGTTATGATTTTTTCTAGAAGTACGACAAAATCAAACCTATATAAGTAGGGGATCATTTTAACCGTATGGACCTACAGAATAATGATAAGGTGTAATTGTTACCGAAATATGCACTGCGTACAAATGTAAGCCACAAAATTGTGTTTTTTCTTTAATTTTGTCGCACAATGATTTTTTTTTTTTTTCCGTTTCATCATAGATTTTTGGGTAAAATTACTGATGTCATTACAAAGTAGAATTGGTGGCGCAAGAAAATAAGCCATCATTTGGATATGGAGTTATTTAAATGTAAGGAGGAAAAAATGAAAGTGCAAAAACAGAAAACCCCCTGGTCCTTAAGGGTTTAAAAAAAAAGCTGCCACTAGGTGTCTCCCTACTTGTCCAGAGCACATTTCCTCCCCATCCCTTGCACAGACTTTGGACTCCTGCTGGCCTGGCAGAAGTTCAAAATCAGGAAATAGAGTCTGGAGTGCTGAGGAGGGTGTGTGTGCAGCCTCAGCCAATCATAGTTCATCTCACACTGAACTGTTCTGGGCTGTGTGTAGCAGAGTGAGGGAGGAAGTTCTCCCCTGTATGGCTTCAGATGATGTCACGCCTGCTGGGGAACGCCCCTTCCCAGTCTGTGAATCTGACTGAGGCTGAGCAGAAAATACAGAGCAATATCAAGGTAGAAAACTAAAAAAAATAATAAAAATAAAGGCCGGGGGTGGTTTATCATGATAGGCGGAGTGAACTGGGAGGATTATAAAATGTAACAAGATCATGAGAGGTACTCTTTAACCCCTTAACGACGCAGGACGTATATTTACGTCCTGCGCCGGCTCCCGCGATATGAAGCGGGATCGCGCCGCGATCCCGCATCATATCGCGTCGGTCCCGGCGCTAATCAACGGCCGGGACCCGCGGCTAATACCACACATCGCCGATCGCGGCGATGTGCGGTATTAACCCTTTAGAAGTGGCGGTCAAAGCTGACCGCCGCTTCTAAAGTGAAACTGAAAGTATCCCGGCTGCTCAGTCGGGCTGTGCGGGACCGCCGCGGTGAAATTGCGGCGTCCCGAACAGCTGATCGGACACCGGGAGGGCCCTTACCTGCCTCCTCGGTGTCCGATCGACGAATGACTGCTCCGTGCCTGAGATCCAGGCAGGAGCAGTCAAGCGCCGATAATGCTGACCACAGGCGTGTTAATACACGCCTGTGATCAGGATGAGAGATCAGTGTGTGCAGTGTTATAGGTCCCTATGGGACCTATAACACTGCAAAAAAAAAAGTAAAAAAAAAGTGTTAATAAAGGTCATTTAACCCCTTCAATAATAAAAGTTTGAATCACCCCCCTTTTCCCATAAAAAAAATAAAACAGTGTAAAAAAATAAATAAATAAACATATGTGGTATCGCCGCGTGCGTAAATGTCCTAACTATAAAAATATATCATTAATTAAGCTGTACGGTCAATGGCGTACGCGCAAAAAAATTCCAAAGTCCAAAAAAGCATATTTTGGTCACTTTTTATAACATTAAAAAATGAATAAAAAGTGATCAAAAAGTCCGATCAAAACAAAAATCATACCAATAAAAATTTCAGATCACGGCGCAAAAAATGAGTCCTCATACCGCCCTGTACGTGGAAAAATAAAAAAGTTATAGGGGTCAGAAGATGACATTTTTAAACGTATACATTTTCCTGCATGTAGTTATGATTTTTTCCAGAAGTGCGACAAAATCAAACCTATATAAGTAGGGGATCATTTTAACCGTATGGACCTACAGAATAATGATAAGGTGTAATTTTTATCGAAATATGCACTGCGTAGAAACGGAAGCCCCCAAAAGTTACAAAATGGCGTTTTTTTTCGATTTTGTCGCACAATGATTTTTTTTTCCGTTTCGCCCTGCATTTTTGGGTAAAATGACTAATGTCACTGCAAAGTAGAATTGGCGACGCAAAAAATAAGCCATAATATGGATTTTTAGGTGGAAAATTGAAAGGGTCATGATTTTTAAAAGGTAAGGAGGAAAAAACGAAAGTGCAAAAACGGAAAAACCCTGAGTCCTTAATGGGTTAATACAGGGTGGGCAATAAACTGCAAAATAAGGGCCCCGGGTCACGCGTCACTGATGTGTCCATTCTTACTCTTCCACAACTGATACAAATAGGTTAAATGAAAAAGTAGGGATGTCCAGCACGGGTAACGTGCAAAAAATCTTATTGATTAAAAGCCAGCATTACATTACTTCTTTTCCTGTCTTTTAATGAAACAAACGAAAATTTTAGCACTTTACCTGCGCTAGACATCCATTTTTTTCTTGCTCAGTTTGGTGCTCGCCATAGCAGTGTCCGAGCTGCGGGCAGGACACACGGCAAGCTGAAAGTTTGCTGTTACTACATCTCTAAATAGGTTAAATGGTAAGGTTTCTTCTTGAGAAGATCACCACTACTGGTGTGTGGAGTAGTGTTGAGCTGCAGGGGCCACATCCGAATTTCCGATTTTTCTCGAATATATTGACGATTATTCGCACTATGTTCGCGGAATTTCGCATATTCGCTATGTTTGTTCACTTTTTTCCATGCAAAAATTATCATGGAAAATTTGCATAAAAATTTGCATGTGAAAAAAAGAACACAAAAAAGAATATTCGCCATTACGAATATATAGCACTATATTCTAAATGTTCGCGAAATCGCAAAGTGCCGAGATTCGCAATGAAAATTTGCATTACCAATATTAGTGCTCAACACATAACACGTAAATAATGAATATTCGTCATTACAAATATATAGCACTAATTTCAAAATAGTTGCGAAATTGCAAAGTGCCGATATTCGCGATAAAAATTTGCATTACAAACATTCGTGCTGAACACTAAAGGTCCTTAGCGCTGCACTGGGCATTCTGGGAAGAGAACAGGGCTGGTTCTGCCTATAGGCAAAATAGGCAGCCGCCTAGAGCGCCCTCTTGATAGGGGCACCGCTCTGCCTGCTGCATGAAAGTTAGTAGCCAGCATCCAAAGCCCCCGCCACTCATCCGAAGAGCCTGTCAAGTCATATATGTATATATATATATATATATATATATATATATATATATATATGTATATACATATACATATATACATATACATACACAGTGTAACCTGCTTCTTTGATCTCCGGACGCTGCTGTGTGTTGTTTTTTCATGTGCTGTAGTGCAAGTCTCTATTTTACTGTTTCCCCACATTCGATGTGATCTGAGACAATAGGTCGAAAGTCACATGGTATCTAGGGGGCGTGGCTATGCTGCATTGGATGGGTAGATAGCATTACTTCAGTAAAAGCCTTCCAATCTGCTATCCACCCACTGCAGTATAGCCAGTATAGTTCATAAGGTTAAAAAAGACTATAGAGTTCTATAAACCTATACCCCCAGTGTTGCTCCAGAAAAAGGAGAAAAATCCTTATGTATGCCAATGCACGTGTGGTGGCACGGGGGTACAAGGAATTCCTAATCACTTTGTGACGCCAGGGCACTGTTAGCCTATACACGGCCCGAGGTGGAGACAGCTTCTTCTGGGCCAGACACGGGTAGAAAGAAACGCACTGATGCTGGGTTATGGATAACTGCCTTTTACTGAGTAGTTGAAGATGATATTACACACAGTATGGAGCAGAGTGGAAGGGGTGCAGTGTAGCCCTTTGGGAGCCCTGTTGCCTTTCTGGGACTTATGATGCTTTTCACCCACTTGATTAATACTGACTTGCATTTAGAGACTGTAGATTTCCCACGCTGGCTAGGGTTCTGACAAGGTCCAATTACTTTCCCCACCAGGGCTTGACTTTCCGCTGTATGGGGGAACACTTACAGAATAGCGGGGCTGACTTGAGAAGAGATTTTCTTAGGCTTCCCTTAGGATTTCTCCACACACCACTTCACCTCCTTTCCACACTGTACTAAGCTTGAGCTCTAGGGCTAGACTGGGGCAACTCCTCCCCCCCTACACTATTAACTGACCAATTTAGGGGTTTCCATTGGGCAGACAGGGTCACCTGGTTTACACTGCTCCTCTTGCTCTTAAAGGTACAATGTATAAATAACATATTATACAGTGCATAGAGAAAATATAATAAAGGGCATTATCATATGATACATAACAGACAACTTTACAGTGCACCAGGCATGCCCGAGGAGATCTGCAGCCCACAGGATGGCCTTTGGTGTTGGAACACCGCACAACTTTTGCCCCATACTAGGGAAAAAAAATCCCTTTAAAGGAGTATTCCGAGCAAAAACATCTTATCCCCTATAAGATGTCTGGTCCCCCCCCCCCCCCCCCCCCGCAATCTCCCTGCAGCACCCGCACTCTATGCGGGGCTGCATCTCCAGTTTCGGAAACCTCCGGGACTGGGGACGTGACGTCACGCCCCCTCCATTCATGTCTATGGGAGGGGGCGTGACGGATGTCACGCCCCCTCCCATAGACATGAATGGAGGGGGCGTGGTGTGACGTCACGTCCTCAGTCCCGGAGGTTTCCGAAACTGGAGATGCAGCGCCCGAATAGAATGGATAGGGGATAATATGTTTTTGCCCGGAATACCCCTTTAATTTCAAATATGGCAACCAGAATAAATTCCTGAATCGACGTAGTTTCTCCAGAAATCTATTAACCCTAACTTGTAATATTATGTGTTTTAGAGAAGGCATCCAGGCCGCCCCCTGAACTTGTTTATTGAGTCAGATCAGACATCACAACATCATGTGGAGAGAGTTCCATAGTCACACTGCTCTTACAGTAAAGAATCTCTGTCTGTGCTGATGATGAAACCTTCTTTCCTCTAGACATAGAAGATGCCCCCTTGTCATGGTTACCGACCTAGGTATGAAAGATCACTAGAAAGTTCTCTGTACTGTCCATTCATATATCTGTACATTGTGATCAGATCCCCCTAAGACATTTTTTCTCTAAGCTAATAACCCCAAGCTTGAGAACCTGTCTCGGTCCTGTAATCCTCCTATACCATTCATTATCTTTGTCGCCCTCCTCTGCACCCTCTCCTTCTTATATACAGGTGCCCAAAATTGGACACAATACTCCATATGTGTCTGACTAGTGACTAGTGTCCCGAGCCTCTATGCCTCTCCTGATACATCCCATGATGTTGTCAGCCTTGGCAGCAGCTGACTGGCATTGATCACTAAAGTTGAGCTTACTGTCCACCAGTACCCCCAAGTCCTTTTCGGTGATGGTTTCACCCAGTGTTTTACTATTTAGCACACAGTGATACATTTTGTTGCCTTGGCACAAGCACATAACCAGCTTTGGCTCACGGTCTTCCATAACTGGACAATCACTGGTTAAAGGGAAACTCTACTTTATACATAGCCGTCCTGTAGCATCCAATAGGGGAGCAGTTGGTTCTGAGCAGTCACAAAGCTGTCCTATTCTGGGCCATTCATTTACAGTTTGCAATCTGCTCGGTTTTCCTGTTTTACCCTCTGTGCGTTGTGTTTATTCCTTTTTTGACCATCTGATCTCTCTGTTATTTTCTTTTGATCTTCCAAAAAAATGATAATGAGGGAATGAATGAGAACAATAGTAAAAGGATAGGCCTGTCCAGGAACCGTGTTAAAGGGGTTATCCAGGAAAAAAAAAAAACTTTTTTTTTTTTATATCAACTGGCTCCAGAAAGTTAAACAGATTTGTAAATAACTTCTATTAAAAAATCTTAATCCTTTCAGTACTTATGAGCTTCTGAAGTTGAGTTGTTCTTTTCTGTCTAAGTGCTCTCTGATGACACCTGTCTCGGGAACTGCCCAGTTTAGAAGCAAATCCCCATAGCAAACCTCTTCTACTCTGTGCAGTTCCCGAGACAAGCAGAGATGTCAGCAGAGAGCACTCTTGGCAGATAGAAAAGAACAACTCAACTTCAGCAGCTAATAATTATTGAAAGGATTAAGATTTTTTTATAGAAGTAATTTACAAATCTGTTTGACTTTCTGGAGCCAGTTGATATATATATATATATATATATATATATATATATATATATATATATTTATTTATTTTTTTCCCCTGGAATATCCCTTTAACTACAACATTACTGCAGCAAATCATTCAGATTCTGTATTTGCTTGCATGGATGGGGGGGGGGGGGGGTTACTTTTTTTCTAAGTAGGGGTGTTACCCTGGGACAGAATGTTGCGGAATGCACAAGAAATATAACATTGTGGTCAAAATGCAACCCCAAATGTTTGCTAGCTACATTCAAAACATTTAAAAGCCTTAACAATACATGTATTATATATAATAATAATAATACATTTAAAGGGGTACACCAGTGGAAAACTTATTTCTTTTAATCAACTGGTGCCAGAAAGTTAAACAGATTTGTAAATTACTTCTATTGAAAAATCTATATCCTTCCAGTACTTTTTAGCGACTGTATATTACAAAGTTCTTTTGTTTTTGTATTTCTTTTTTTTTTCTGACCACAGTGCTCTCTGCTGACACCTCTGTCTGTATCAGGAACTGTCAAGAGCAGCATAGGTTTGCTGTGGGGATTTCTTCCTTTTCTGGACTGTTCCTGATACGGACAGAGATGTCAGCAGAGAGCACTGTGGACAGAAAAAAAAAATCCAAAAAGAAAAGAACTTTCTCTGTAGTATACAGCAGCTAATAAGTACTGGAAGGATAAAGATTTTTTAATACAAGTAATTTTACAAATCTGTGTAACTTTCTGGCACCAGTTGATAAAAAAAAAATAAAAAAGTTTTTTTTTTATCGTTTTTTTTATTTAGGTCTGTGCTGATCAATGTCTTTATTATTTCTTAGCATTTGTAGCTCTGATATATAACACCCTACCTCCTGAGTAATCCTTTAAAGTGACAGAAGGTAATACACAGCCGCACTACAACATATATACTTTAGCAGCTTGTAGATGTCTATGGGCACTTATATTAATATATGGTAAAGAAAAGGCTGCCATTAAAAAGTACAACTAGTCCAACAAGCAAATAAGCCCTGACATAGCTTTGTTGATTGAAAATTGACATAAATAAATAAATAAAATAAAATAAAATAAAAAATAAATATAAATAAATAAGTGAATGAATGGATGAATGAATGAATAAATAAATAAATAAACAAATATAATAAAATTAAAAAAACAAAGTTATGGCTCTTAAAAGGCAAGGAGATAAAAATGAAAAAAATAAATAAAAAAATAAATTTAATTTAAAAAAACAGGTCCAGTAAAACTCAATAACCAACTAGATTGCAGTAAGCTCTTTAGCACCCCTAGTGGTGGCGGCAAGCAGACAGAATGTTTTCACTTAACTGTAGGCTAGACTGGTGTTTCCCAACCAGAGTTCCTCCAGCTGTTGCAAAACTACAACTCCCAGTATGTCCAGACAGCCAACAGCTCTCCGGGCATACTAGGAGGTGTAGATTTGCAACAGCTGGAGGCACCCTGGTTGGGAAACACTGTGCTAGACATTCTAACATATCTATATAGTATATTTCTTACATGACTAACTACCACTGAAACAAATTCACCATAGATGATACGTATTGGCAGGAAGGAATTGTCGCCGCGTGATCTAATAACGGACCTAATAATAATAATAATAACGGACCTAATAATAATAATAACGGACCTAATAATAGTAATAACGGACTATAATGGATTAAAACGGATAATGTAAAAATCCCATAGACTATAATGGGATTTTCTTAACGGACGTTTAATGGCCGATTTTCAGGGTTTTCATAACGGAACATCAAACGGATCTTTAAAACGGATGAATTTTATAGTGTGAAAGCAGCCTAAACAGTTTTTTTTTTTTTTTACATTTCAATTGATTAATCCTATAAATTGCGCGGCGGGACGGACGGGAGCAATCCGAAGTCTACAAAAAAATAAAAGGTTATTCCCGCCAATATCCTACGTCTCTTTCTGCTTAGGAATTATTGTTCACCTAAAGGGGACATCAGAAGGCGGCTGAATCCCCCCCCCCCGCCGGGGGCGCCGCCGGGACCGCCGCCGATTGTCCATATAAACAATATTACAGGAAAGGACGGCTGACTTATTAACTTTGAGAGCGAGACGAGCTGCTTGAAGTAATTGGGGCAGGAGGAGGATAACCTTGCACTGAACCTTTTTTATCTCTCCAGCAGCAGTCTCCTATATGTTTTTATTCCGCAGAAATGGTTGTATCTATTTTCTGCCAAGCTGGACCCGGCTTATAACAAATCAACGCTTTACTAGGAGAGGAACTTTGGGAAGGTCATAGAATGAAGACAACCTGAGCTTTAAGATATACTGTAGCCGAGCAAGTTTATTTTTACTTATTTTTTACTCTTGATGACATCATTATTTTACTATATAGTACAGTTCTATATAGTACAGTGATCCCTCAACTTACAATGGCCTCAACATACAATAGTTTCAACATACAATGTTTTTTTCTGGACCATCGTAACTTGAAACTCAGCTCAACTTGAAACTTACCATGTGCCAGTTTACGCCTTATATAGTTGTAGGCCCCCTCTGTGTCAGCTTGCCCCTATATAGTTGTAGGGCTCCCTATGTGCCAGTTTACGCCTTATATAGTTGTAGGGCTCCGTATGTGCCAGTTTACGACTTATATAGTTGGATGGCTCCCTATGTGCCAGTTTATACCTTATATAGTTGTAGGGCTCCCTTTGTGCCAGTTTACGCCTTATATAGTTGTAGGGCTCCCTCTGTGCCAGTTTATGCCTTATATAGTTGGATGGCTCCCTATGTGCCAGTTTACACCTTATATAGTTGTAGGGCTCCCTATGTGCCAGTTTACGCCTTATATAGTTGTATGGCTCCCTATGTGCCAGTTTATACCTTATATAGTTGTAGGGCTCCCTTTGTGCCAGTTTACGCCTTATATAGTTGTATGGCTCCCTATGTGCCAGTTTACACCTTATATAGTTGTAGGGCTCCCTATGTGCCAGTTTACACCTTATATAGTTGTAGGGCCCCCTCTGTGTCAGCTTGCCATCTATATAGTTGTAGGGCTCCCTCTGTGCCAGTTTACGCCTTATATAGTTGTAGGGCTTCCTATGTGCCAGTTTATGCCTTATATAGTTGTAGGGCTCCCTATGTGCCAGTTTACGCCTTATATAGTTGGATGGCTCCCTATGTGCCAGTTTATACCTTATATAGTTGTAGGGCTCCCTATGTGCCAGTTTACGCCTTATATAGTTGGATGGCTCCCTATGTAACAGTTTATACCTTATATAGTTGTATGGCTCCCTATGTGCCAGTTTACACCTTATATAGTTGTAGGGCTCCCTATGTGCCAGTTTACACCTTATATAGTTGTAGGGCCCCCTCTGTGTCAGCTTGCCATCTATATAGTTGTAGGGCTCCCTCTGTGCCAGTTTACGCCTTATATAGTTGTAGGGCTTCCTATGTGCCAGTTTATGCCTTATATAGTTGTAGGGCTCCCTATGTGCCAGTTTACGCCTTATATAGTTGTAGGGCCCCCTATGTGCCAGTTTACACCTTATATAGTTGTAGGGCTCCCTATGTGCCAGTTTACGCCTTATATAGTTGTAGGGCTTCCTATGTGCCAGTTTACGCCTTATATAGTTGTAGGGCTCCCTATGTGCCAGTTTACGCCTTATATAGTTGTACGGCTCCCTATGTGCCAGTTTACGCCTTATATAGTTGTAGGGCTCCCTATGTGCCAGTTTACGCCTTATATAGTTGTAGGGCTCCCTATGTGCCAGTTTACCCCTTATATAGTTGTAGGGCTCCCTATGTGCCAGTTTACCCCTTATATAGTTGTAGGCCCCCTCTGTGTCAGCTTGCCCCCTATATAGTTGTAGGGCTCCCTCTGTGCCAGTTTACACCTTATATAGTTGTAGGGCCCCTCTGTGCCAGTTTACACCTTATATAGTTGTAGGCCTCCCTATGTGCCAGTTTACGCCTTATATAGTTGTAGGGCCCCTCTGTGTCATCTTGCCCCCTATATAGTTGTAGGGCTCCCTATGTGCCAGTTTACGCCTTATATAGTTGTAGGGCTCTCTATGTGCCAGTTTACGCCTTATATAGTTGTAGGGCCCCTCTGTGTCATCTTGCCCCCTATATAGTTGTAGGGCTCCCTATGTGCCAGTTTACGCCTTATATAGTTGTATGGCTCCCTATGTGCCAGTTTACGCCTTATATAGTTGTAGGGCTCCCTATGTGCCAGTTTACGCCTTATATAGTTGTAGGGCTCCCTATGTGCCAGTTTACGCCTTATATAGTTGTAGGGCTCCCTATGTGCCAGTTTACACCTTATATAGTTGTAGGGCTCCCTATGTGCCAGTTTACGCCTTATATAGTTGTAGGGCCCCTCTGTGTCATCTTGCCCCCTATATAGTTGTAGGGCTCCCTATGTGCCAGTTTACGCCTTATATAGTTGTAGGGCTCTCTATGTGCCAGTTTACAGACTTGCTGCATAAATGAGTTCTGGATACAGTCCTAGGAGAGAGTCTCCAGCCCACCGGAGCACCTGAAAGCTGAACTAATTTATGCAGGATAAAGTTATCAACCGCTGAGCCGAGAAGTTCGTGACAAATCGAATCACTGTAACTTCACTCATCTCTAGCCCAGACCCCAGACCAGAGGAACAGTAGAGCACAGGGTGCTAATTACTGTTCTCCCAAATGGTTGGACCCGACTCCTCAAGAGACCAAGGGGTGAAAAATATCAGTGTTCAGGCTCCTGCTCTTCCTTGTCCTCCAGCACCACTCTGCGTTACGTCATGTCAGCTGATGTCAGTGCCCAGGGCGTGATGATGATCAAAGCTTATTAGTTGTAGGCCCCCTCTGTGCTTCCAGCCCCTGATAGATGTGGAAGGGCCATGGCCCCCAGACATTACTGCCCCCAGCTCTCCCTTATATACTTCTGTGCTCCTCTGAGGCGGGGTTGCAACCTACTGCTATGGCCAATAACAGTTGGTCCCAACTACAGATTGGAGGAGCAGTGGAGTGCAGAGTACTAGTTCCTGTTCTCCCAGATGGACTCGACTGCTCCAGAGATCAGGGGGTTACAGACAGCAGGGTCCAGGTTTATGCAGCTCTTCATCCTCTGTTGCTGCTCTGCATGACATCATGTCAGCTGACATCAGGACACAGTGTATAATAATGACTGTAGAAGACGTGCCTGCTCGCAGCACATCTGCTACGCTTCTTTTTTTCTTTTAAGTGGTGGGATGTATGTATCGTGATGTGGTAAGAAGCAAAAAATCAGTTTGAGCTTCCTTTAAGTGTGGTGGACTTGTTTAGCAAAGCTAAAATGACTTCAATTAGCACAGTGCAATACTTTATTTTGCCTGGGGGGGGGCAGCGTAGGGAAATAGGACGCTTACATATACTTGAAATTTTACAGACAATAACTAAAGATTACTGGGATTATTGTGATCAAGCTACTAACATAAGGGTCGTTCAAGGGTCTACTTTGGCACATAGATTTTTATAGAATAAAGATACTGTATATTCATATAAAGGACAAAAAATAGATGCATGCCTGGTATCTTAAAGGGGTACTCCACTGGAATTAATTTTTTATTTTTTTATCAACTGGAACAAGAACGTTAAACAGATTTGTAAATTACTTCCATTTAAAAAATGTAATCCTTCCAGTACTTATCAGCTGCTGTATGCTCCACAGAAAGTTCTTTTCTTTTTCAATTTCCTTTCTGTCTGACCACAGTGCTCTCTGCTGCCACCTCTGTCCATGTCAGGAACTGTGAAGAGTAGAAAAAAATCCCCATAGCAAACCCATTAAGCTCTGGACAGTTCCTGACATGGACAGGGGTGTCAGCAGAGAGCACTGTGGTCAGACAGAAAAGAACTACACAACTTCCTCTGTAGTATACAACAGCTGATAAGTACTGGAAGGATTAAGATTTTTAAATCGAAGCAAATTACAAATCTGTTCAACTTTCTGGCACCAGCTGATTTGAAAACATTTGCTTTCCACCGGAGTACCCCTTTAACGTGTCAGGGATATTACGGTTTGCTGGTTCTATGCAGAGGTAAAAAAGACACGAGGATGGATTATGCTTTCAGCAATAAGAAGTACAAACTAGTTATGGAGAACACATAAATAACACCTCCGGCCTCATAAATATCCCCACTGGCATTTTATGCATAATTAACAGAGAGCGTTGACTGATATCACCATGGAATAGTAATGACATGTGGAGGGCTCGATTTCGCCTGCGTCAGCCGTCTGGATGGCGATGTTGCGATTCCCACAATGAGTTCAGCGCTGGCTTGGTCACTCTTAGTTATTTACCTTAGTTCTGGCAAGATCTTAAAAAGTATAATTAAAGGGGCATTCCAGGAAAAAACTTTGGCTCCAGAAAGTTAAACAGATTTGTAAATTATTTCTATAAAAAAATATTAATCCTTTCAATAATTATCAGCTGCTGAAGTTGAGTTGCTGTTTTCTGTCTGGCAACAGTGCTCTCTGCTGACATCTCTGCTTGATTTGGGAACTGCACAGAGTAGGAGAGGTTTGCTATGGGGATTTGCTTCTAAACTGGGCGGTTCCCGAGACACATGTCATCAGAGAGCACTTAGACAGAAAAGAACAACTCAACTTCATCAGCTCATAAGTACTGAAAGGATTAATATTTTTTTAATAGAAGTAATTTACAAATCTGTTTAACTTTCTAGAGCCAAAAAAAAATAAAAATAATTATTATCTATTTAGTGAAAGTGAAATCCTCCTGGTCGCAGGGGCCTGACGAAGCACCATACGGTGCGATACAGCTGTGGCCCGACGCCTGACTCCCCCTGTTACACCTTCCGCCTCCCGCTGCTTCCTCGTCTGACCGCGAAGCCATCCATCTGAACTGACTTCTAACATGTTGGGTGAGTCGCTCCGCTACATCCTCTTTCGTATGGATTGTATTTGTATCTATGTCTCCAGCGTGTAGCACCACCTACAGAAGCACATACACCTGCTGCATTCAGTCACATGCCTAAGTATAGCTAGATAGCAGGAGGACAGCTCTGTGCCGGATTCTTCTTTTTCTATTGTGGTCATATTAGATTTGTAAATTACTTCTTTTAAAAAATCTTAATCCTTCCAGTACTTTTTAGGGGCTGTATACTACAGAGGAAATGCTTTTCTTTTTGGATTTCTCTTCTGTCATGACCACAGTGCTCTCTGCTGACCTCTGCTGTCCATTTTAGGAACTGTCCAGAGCAGGAGAAAATCCCCATAGCAAACATATGCTGCACTGGAGAATTCCTAAAATGGACAGAAGAGGTCAGCAGAGAACACTGTGGTCGTGACAGAAGAGATCCAAAAATAAACGCATTTCCTTTGCAGTATAAAGTCCCAAAAAAGTACTGGAAGGATTAAGATTTTTTTAATAGAAGTAATTTACAAATCTGTATAACTTCCCGGCACCAGTTGATTAAAAAAAAAAAAAAAGTTTTCCAGGGGAGTACCCCTTTAACAATAGTCTGTCAAGCCAGAATGGGTCGTTACCAATGATGCACCCTTGGTAATGAACTGCACGCAGTTTGCAACATAGTGTGGAGAAAGTTAGGGTGAAAGCCAGGCACCAAATCTAATAGGACGTGTGAGGACGGTGGTTCCCTCCTAGGACAGAGAGTTTTAATATGGTTTTGTTTTAACAGATATCATCTACCTGGGAAGATTTGCTAGATAGGACATATGGAATAAGAGAGCTCGGTAACAATGGAGAAATGCATTTGGAACTCTTGATATCCATTTTCACCCCCTTCTCATACGTCCTTTTGACTAATAAAATGCCTTTCAATAGTGGGTTGGTGACCTGTGCAAGAGCGTCTTCTGTTGGGGGCCAGAGGGCACGTGTACTGGAAGCGAAATTGGAGCGTAATTGAGATAGTTCTAGATCAGCACCCTGTCGTAGGCTTGACCCACAGGCCATTTCAATCCACCTATGTATGTGCGTAGCTCTATAGAGTTGTGTGATGTCGAGCTTACCAATGCCACCATGAGATTTACAATGCACTAACAAACACTGTGGTGGTCGTGGTTTGCGAGCAGACCACAAAAAGGAGGAAAATAGCTGTCTCCACTGAAGAATGTATTTAGAGGGCAGAGCTATCGGAACCATCCGGAGGAGGTAAAGAATCAATGGCACTATGTACTTTTGGAGCATGTTCTTTCTGCCTAGCCAGGATAGAAGAGGCAGTTTGTAGTCATTGAGGCGTGTGTTCATCTTTTAAAGTAGTGGGGCATAGTTCAATGCAAAAAGCTGATCTAAAGAGGAAGACAAGGAGATACCCAAATAAGTAATGCTATGGGAGGGCCACTTATACTGGGAGTGTCGCTTCAGGTCCGCTAAGATAAATGGGGGCACGGATATATTAAGAATTTCTGACAGTGTAATTAACCTTAAAATTTGACAGTGACTCATATTGTTCTAAAATTGATTGAATTCGGGGGAGGGCTACATCGGGATTTGTGGCTAAAATCAAAAGGTCATCTACAAAGGCAGCTGTGAGATGCACATGACCCCAGACAGAGAGTCCTTTAATAATTCCATCTTGTCTTAGCTTTTGTAATGAAGATTCCATGACCAGGATGTAAAGGGAAGGAGAGAGAGGGCAGCCTTGCCTTGTACCGTTCCGAATGTGGAACGAAGAGTAGAGTGTGCCATTGACCCGAATACGGGCACTTTGCACTCCATACAGAGACATAATAGCTGAAATGTAGGGTTCAGGGAAATCCAACTTACGAAGAACCAATATCATGAAGTCCCTGGCTACTCTGTCGAAAGCCTTTTCGGCATCTGTAGCCAGAACGAGTAGTGGGCAGTTCTTGGTTTTACCATAATGTATAGCATGCATGACCTGTATGGCATTATGTCTGCCCTCTCTCCTCTTCACGAACCCTGTCTGATGTGGGTGGATAAGCCTAGGAAGCAGGTTACTCATATGAATGGCCAGTAGTTTCGCCCATATCTTCACATCTAAATTGAGGCGTGAGATTGGCCGGTAACTAGGGCATAGGGATAGGTCTTTCCCTTCCTTAGGGAGAATCGTGATATGGGCTTCAAGCGCCTGAGAGCCAGTTTAAAATGGCATTGCACCATTTAGTAGGATGTGGGAGGACTAGTTGGAATTTCTCATAATAAGAAAAGGTGAGGCCATCGGGGCCCGGACGACTTTTCCCTATCGGGAAAGAATTAAGCACATGAAGGACCTCTTCTTCAGTACACGGATTTAGCAACTCCCGGCAGATTTATAGATTCTAGGGAAGCTCTAATTGCAGTTTGTCTGGTCATGTGACTGTTATCAGTTGTAGGAAGATTCTAAAGGGTCTGGTAGTATGTGGAAAAGGCCTCGGCTATCTTACTTGTGTCAGTGTGTCTAGTAGTACCCTCACCATCAACTACAGTGGACATCAATGTTTTCTCTCTTTTCTTTCTGACCATGGCAGACATGAGGTGGCCTTCCTTGTCTCCATGCTTGAAGAGTTTTTGCTTAAACTGAATTACAGTATCAGCGTGTTTCTTATTAAGTATATCCTTTAGGAGAGCTCTCAAAGAGGTCAGTTCAACTTCCATTTCCGCCCCCAAGGACGTAGACGGTAGCCCCTCAAGAGCCGCTATGGCAGCCAAGAAATCAGAGACTTCCTTCTTTCGGTCTCGCTTAAGCTTAGAGCCAAGGGCTATTAAGATTTTTAATAGAAGTGATTTTCAAATCTGTATAACTTTCTGGCACCAGTTGATATGAAAAAAAAAAATCACCGGAGTACCTCCTACGATCCCGTAGACCTTTAGTTTCTCCTTGTAGACTCTGCTCTTCCCTCAAGGGTTAATATATGATTTGACAGTTTGAGACCACTAGAGTAAACAGGGGATGGTCACCTGAACAACGACATCTATACAGGAATGTGAGCCCTCCAGTATTCAGGAGGTTAAAGATCTCTCTGCATCAGTCGGAGATAAATCCGGTTCATGAGTCACCGGGAACATGTATTAGCTTTGTTTAGGAATAATTACAGAGCGGCTCTTTTGTAATTGGTGTCCATTGCTGGAGCTCCCATAGACTTTAGATAGGAAGCTTTGTTGCATTTTCTCAGTGGTATTAATTAATTCCAGATCACAGGCCCCGGTAGCCCTTTGAAACTCAACATGTGAGTGCGGCTTAGCTCTAAGAGGCTGGAGATTGTGCGTTCAAAAGGGTTTACTAATTAATAAAGATTCCCCCGTAATTGGGCCAAGATACACCATACACAGGGCTTACATAGCGCCACAGAATGCTTCAATTTCATTTGTAGCCTATATAGTTTTTTTTTTCTTTCTTTCTTTTTTTTTTTTTTTTTTTTACATTTTTACTAAGGAATTTTAATTATTATTTACCTGTAGTGAAGACACGTGGACTCCAATTATAAAAAGTAAATAAAGGAATCTAGATAATGGGGTAAGAAGAATTGTTAGGATCTGGTGTACTATATCTGCAGGATATAGCGGGGACTGATGAACAGTTTCTGCAGTATATAGCGGGGGGCTGATGAACTGTATGTGCAGGATATAGCGGGGACTGATGAACAGTATCTGCAGGATATAGTGGGGGGCTGATGAACTGTATGTGCAGGATATAGTGGGGGGCTGATGAACTGTATGAGCAGGATATAGCGGGGGCTGATGAACAGTATCTGCAGAATACAGCGGGGGGCTGATGATCTGTATCTGCAGGATATAGCGGGGACTGAGGAACAGTATCTGCAGGATATAGCGGGGGGGCTGATGATCTGTATCTGCAGGATATAGTGACATTAAAGGGGTGCTCCGCCCTTAGACATCTTATCCCCTATCCAAAGGATAAGGGATAAGATATCTGATCGCACTGTGATCTCTGGCAATGCACCCCAGTCATCCTGTGCACAGAGCGAACTCAGCTCCGTTCCAGATGACGGGCGACCACATGAATAAAGGGATCGTGGCCTGACCGGGAACATGTATCTGTGATCAGACATCTTATCCCCTATCCTTTGGATAGGGGATAAGATGTCAAGGGGCGCAGTACCCCTTTAAGGACTCTTTTTTTTTTTTTTTTACTTTGCCCGCCCTTAACATCCATTATTGTAACAGAGTCTAACGGGAGTCATAACGGGCAAAGAGGATTCCATTCACTTGAATGAGATTCCTCTAACATTCGTTATAGCTCCCGTTATTGCGGCCGAAGATAGCGGGAGAAAAAGACGGGCAAAAACGGCAGTGGGAAAGGAGCTTAATAGTTACCACCTATCCACAGTAGATCGGATAACAAGCTGATCAGTGGGGGGTCCACCTTCTGGGACCCCCGCTGATCACATGGTCAATTATCCGCCTATGGATAGTAGATTGCATGTTCGACCCAGCTCCATTCATTCTCTATGAGACTTCCCAAAATTATTGAGTGCTGAACGTGACTATTTTTGGGAGTCCATAGACCATAAATGGAGCAATTACGGAGAATGTACCCTAAAGCTTCATTCACCTGTGAGAGAATTTCTGCTTTCAGCCTCCACTGATGATCTAGTTTTCCCTTCTCCTGTGGATAGTAATAACAGCTTGGCACTCAAATATGATACGTTTGGTGCGTTTATTACAAATCCTCCAATAATAAATATAATGTTTCGGTCAAATTGACCCACAGTCACAAATTTCATATCCTCCTGCTCTATTATCTTGATTTGTTCTGTCTAAAGGTTAATATGATTGAAACAAATTAAAACAAACCACAATTTGTATATATTTAAATCACCATTTATTTATTTATTTTGATACCTGCAACTTTTTTAAATTTTCGGTCCATGAAGCTGTATGGGGATTCATTTCCCCCTCATAATCTTAAGTGAAGTGATCTAGTTATTTAAAAATCGTATAAAAAAAGGGGGGGGGGGCATAAAAAACTATATATATATATCACATTTTTTTGACAATTTTTTTTATACTTCTATATTTATCTGTGATGGCAGGCTATGAGAGGTGCTCTGGCTTGGCTTGATAGCACCCAGGTCTTTAGAAGGCCTCAATGCTCCTTACCTGGCAGATCCTGCTAATAGCCAGCATGGAGCAATCTCCAATGCCAGCTATTTTAACGGCTTGGATGCCACTGTCAAAACTACCCGCTGCATTTAAACAGTATCGCTGCACATCATTGTTGATTCAGCAAATGGATCGGGAGCATTCATTTTCTCCCTGAGTCTGCTGTGATGTGCCGAGTCTCTTCTTCCAATCACTGCGGGCTGCTCTGTAATCCCCTCCTCTCTATTTTCATGCTGCAGTCTGATAGGACAGGAGTGAGCACAGAGGAGTGCTAGTCCCGCCCTCACTTCCTGGACTTTGTCTAAGTCTGTGCTTCAGCTGGGACAAAGATGATGCTGCTGCAGCCGGAAAGGATTATGTTCTGGATAGTATGGGGACCCCTAGTGGTCTTTTTTTTTTTTTAATATGTCATGATGTCTATAAAAAGGAAATAACATCTTTCTTATGAAGTTTATTAGAAAGGTCAATGTTCTGCCAAGATGTCCAACATACTGTTTAAAAGTATCAGATTCTCACAGTGCCCCTTTATCCGTAAGGAAGCTATTGTAAAAAAAAAAACAACTAAATATTTAAAGGGGTATTCCGGGCAAAAATATTTTATCCCCTAACCAAAGGATAGGGGATAAGGTGTCTGATCGTGGGGGGCCCGCTGCTGAGACCCCCCGCGATCTCCCTGCAGCACCCGCATTCTATGCAGGTGCTTAATCTCCAGTTTCGGGAAACCTCCGGGTTTCCGGGACTGGGGACGGCCGTCACGCCCCTCCCATAGACATGAATGGAGGGGGCGTGGCGTGACGTCAAGTCCCCAGTCCCGGAAAACCCGGAGGCTTCCGAAACTAGAGACGCAGTCCCGGCATTGAATGCGGGTGCTGCCGGGAGATCGCGGGGGGTCTCGGCAGTGGGCCACCCCAATCAGACACCTTATTCCCTATCTTTTGGATAGGGGATAAAATGTTTTTGCCTGGAATACCCCTTTAAAGGGGTACTACCGTGGGAAAACTTTTTTTTTTTTTTTAAATCAACTGGTGCCAGAAAGTTAAACAGATTTGTAAATCACTTCTATTAAAAAAAATCTTAATCCTTCCAGTACTTTTTAGGGGCTGTTTACTAAAGAGAAATCCAAAAAAAGAAATGCATTTCCTGTGATGTCCTGACCACAGTGCTCTCTGCTGACCTCTGCTGTCCAGTTGATTAAAAAAAAAAAAAAAGTTTTCCACGGTAGTACCCCTTTAAGACACCATAGTGCCGACTGATCAGTACATTGACAAAGAAAGTACAGTGAATAAAGATCTCTCTCTCTCTCCGAAAAAAAAAAAAAAAAGGTCACATCGTAAACAATCTGTTGTTGTGCTAGGAAATGTTTCAAAAAGAACAAAAAAAAGCATAGACCTCCTTGGTCGGATAGTAAATCTATTGCTGTACCTGATGCTTTAGGCAACTTACCAAAAGCAAACAGGATGAGGAAAGCTAATGTTTTCTGGCTGAGAAGATTCGACTCAGTGACTGGAAAGCCAATGTGTGTTCCATTTATTTTTTTTTTTTAACCGTGTAGATAATACGGGAGATTCGATGACAGATGGATTCATACTGACCTCTGCCGGAAGGAATGGGCTGAGTGAGTCTCCTGCCAAAGCCGACTTGTTATCATGCTGTGCGGCAAGGCCGGGGGAAGACGGATAGGAAGCTGGATAAAGAGACGTTGAGCCGCTACATATCCTTACTGTATTAATAATTGATCAGGATGAAAGGTTGTTGTTTGTAGTGCGCCTCGTGTTGGCTTTGGATGCTGAGGAGCGGTCTGCGAAATAAGACACTCCGTGAATAGTGTTGAGCGCGAATATTCAAAATTCTAATATTTATTGTGAATTTCACATATTGGCAAAAAATGGCAAATAACGCACTATATATTCGCAATTACGAATATTCATAATTTTTTTTCCCCCACAGAACACATCACAGTGATCTCATCCCTCCCGGCCTCCAGCTTGTGGTCTAAAGAAGGTTCCAATACTATTTACTGTATTAGACTGGAGAGCGAATATCGTCACTAAAGAATATTAGGCGAAAGATAGATATTAGGTAGAGCAAAGAGGTAAACGCAGCAGCACTCCAGCGTAGTGAAAATAGTGACTTTATTGATCACCAAAATGACAGCGACGTTTCAACCACCTCACGTGGCCGTCCTCAAGCAAGGCTTGAGGACGGCCACGTGAGGTGGTTGAAACGTCGCTGTCATTTTGGTGATCAATAAAGTCACTATTTTCACTACGCTGGAGTGCTGCTGCGTTTACCTGTTTGCTGTATTGAATTGGGGCTTGAGGACCAGAGACCAACCCCAGCTTGCACCTTCTTCACGGCTACCTGTTTGAGTGCTGCTCCATCTGCTTTCTTCTATCTTTAGATATGAGATAGATAGATACATAGATAGCAACAGGAGAATACAGCAGCACACTGCTAGCACAAAGATATAGATGAAACATGAGTATATGGATAAAACATGAGTATATAGATAGAACATGAAAAGCTATACAGCTGTAATGCAATAAATGAAAATATGAAACTATGAAATTATGAGGTACTTAGCTTGCAAATTTGGCGCCAAATAGCATGGACCGTCCCACCACGGTAAGGTGACCTCATTCTGGGATGGACCCTACACTGTGTTTATGCCTCTGTGTGAACAGTACAGCAGGCATTGCAAGGTCTGAAACATCCAAGGCACCTTATATACACCTAATAGAGGTGGGTAGGGATCAAGAGACAACATGGAGGTAGCCACTCCCCTGTATGTGTAATACAACTAAAGAATAAGTTGGCCAGCACTATTGATTCCAAACTATATAAGGTCCTTTGGATATTGGATAAAATGTTTTTGCCCGGAATACCCCTTTAAGGAGGTTGTCCGGGATAAGTAACTGATCATAGAGGGGGTTTGACTGCTGGGACTCCCTGTGATCACCAGAGCGGCCCCCCAATTCTCAGGGAGTGCTGTAGATGGGACGCATTTCCCACACCACGTCACACCACGCCCCCTCCATTCATGTCTATGGGAGGGGGCGTGACTTCCGTCACGCCCCCTCCCATAGACATGAATGGAGGGGCGTGGTGTGAAGTCACGTCCCCAGTCACGGAAACCCGGAGGTTTCCGAAACTGGAGATTCAGTACCCTCATAGAATGCGGGTGCTGCTGGGAGATCGTGGGGGGGTCTCATCAGCGCCCCCCCCCCCTGCGATCAGACATCTTATCCCCTATCCTTTGGATATTGGATAAAATGTTTTTGCCCGGAATACCCCTTTAAGGAGGTTGTCCGGGATAAGTAACTGATCATAGAGGGGGTTTGACTGCTGGGACTCTCTGTGATCACCAGAGCGGGCCTCCAATTCTCAGGGAGTGCTGTAGATGGGACGCATTCCATTAAAGAGTACCTGTCTTCAAACCATATTTTCTAAACTAATTTAGATTATATTCTCTAATGACTCCTAACACCCCTCCTGCCTTTAAAAAAAAAAAAAAAAAATTCTGAGCTTTTAAAAAGCTCTGTACCATACCTTTCCCCTTGCTCTCATTGTGTGAGCTCCCGGCAGGAGAAAGTGGGCGTTCCCCAGCAGGCGCGACGTCACTGAAGCCTGTGAGAGCTGTGCCCCGCCATGCCTCGCCATGCCCCATACGCACTTCCTAAATTTGGTCTCCTGCCAGGCCGGGAGGAGACCAAACTAACTGTTTGACTTTTGGCAGGGAACAGAACAGAGCCACCTAGTGGCCGTTTTTTCAAACACATTAAAAAACAAAGAAAGGTTGAGAATTTTAACAGCAAGTAAATAGCAAAATGTTTTATAATTACATAAGGGACAATATATTAAAAGTTTAGTTTGGTGACAGGTACTCTTTAACGTCTATGGGCATTTCCTGCAAATGAATGGGGCATGTATGTACCAAATCAGCTTGTTGCGTAGATGGTGCTATCTCCAGTAATATTTAAGGGTAGTGGACTAATTATAAGAAAGGAATCATAAAACTGCTGAATCCCCTTTTATCCTACCACGTGTGTCCTGTGAAAGCAACAGAGACGATGAAGACGTCAAGTAGAGCAGAATGGCCGTGTTGGGCACAATCAGTATTTGGGTGTGTACATTTAATCACATTGCTGAGGGTGACTGTACCACTAAACACTGTCAAATCCTCCTCATCTATCAATCACTTGGGTGACACGGAGTTTGTGCGGCCATGACAGGTGTTTTCAGTGATGAATAATGTAAGTCAGCCGTGTGGAGCACAATGTGCTGCCGATGCACTGAGTCTTCAAATGATGAATCGAAAAGAACCTTTAGGCTAGGCACACGTGCCACCCCCGAGTCCACTGTGCATACATCTGCTCGCTTTTCACAGCTTGCATCTAATGCTGAAGAGTGGTTTTTTCCCAGCCTTTGCTAGTTAAAGGAACACTCTTGGCAGCCATGATACCCAGAACAGTGCCTTAGGGGGCTGTGCATGACATGGGGATTTGAGGCATGCAAAAAGGTAACCCGTTTCTCATGCACCGCCCGCTCAGACTATAACATAGACATATTTTGATATACTGTTACTAGAAAAGTGCCCGACCCCTTTGAGAGAGGGAAAACAACAGTAATGCTCCCGTTCCCTCACCCTGCCCTCATAACCAATCCTCCAATCGTAACTTTATAAC
This sequence comes from Hyla sarda, assembly GCF_029499605.1. NCBI lineage: Eukaryota > Metazoa > Chordata > Amphibia > Anura > Hylidae > Hyla > Hyla sarda. The sequence goes on along the minus strand of NC_079194.1, from coordinate 299,668,173 downwards.
CCTATCCGCATCACCCGTCCTCATATCACATTGTGGTAGCCCTTGGGGGGTAATAGTAGTTGGGGTATTGTTGTGGTAGATGAGGGGTTAATGTTAACCCTATAGTTCGTGACGCCAGGCTGAGGGCTAGTATGCTGACGTAATTCTCCGGCCTATCGCCGCCCTTCCCAGTAACGATAGGTGCATGCAAATAATGACTGAGGTCCACAAGGTAGCTGAACTTGAACTTGGATAACTTTACTTAAAGGCTTGCGGTACATCCAATGAACAGTAACAGTCTCATTAATACAGTCTCTATACAGTTCAATGACTGACAGTTGTTGCGGACCTTGACTTCTAATACAAGTCTCTGAAATTAGGGTAATTTGCGAAGATCCGTCCGGATTTAGGTGATAGATAAGGTCCGGTGATCTTGCAGAGTGCTTAGGGATTGATACACTCACGATTCTGAATAGATCAGCCGTCGCCGCAAGGCTCAGGCCTAACTCACTGCGGAAGATAGCTGCGCAGATCCTGCTCGTTTGACAGCCCGGGAACAAGAGAGAGATTAATGGCCGCCGCTCCCTTATATGGGCAGGGGCAGGGCCGTTTTGGATTGGTCCGAGTAACTGTCACTCACTGTTACAGGGAGTGATGGGAGAAATACGTCATAGGGACCTCCAAAGGTCCTTAAACAATAAACCATAGAGTTCACCTGATCACGTGACCCGCAGGTCCTGCTACACTATGTGGAGGTAGTTAACCATTTATATACATTTATACAATCCTATATATATATAAATCCTAAATAATTACTAGATAACTAATACCTAGATGAGAGGTGACTAGGGGTGGACTAGACAATAAGGACCCCCACGTCCTAGGGACTCTGGCTATGGGGACCTATACACACAGGTACCGGATAGGATGCGGTACCAGGACACCACAACATCCTCACATCCTGTCCATGTATCTTGTCCTCAAATTCCATCCTCATATCCCAACCTCATATTTCATCCTCATATCCTGTCCTCATATCCCATCCTTATATCCCATCCTCATATCCTGTCCTCATATCCCGTCCTCATATCCCATCCTCATTTCCCATCCTCATATCCCGTCCTCATATCCTGTCCTCATATCTCATCCTCATAGCTCATCCTCATATCTCATCCTCATAGCTCATCCTCATATCCCGTCCTCATATCCCAACCTCATATCCAGTCCTCATATCCAGTCCCCACATCCCATGCCCATATCCCATCCCCATATCCATCCCCATATACTGTCCTCATATCCTGACCTCATCTCCCGTCCTCATATCCCATCCTCATATCCCGACCTCATATCCTGTCTTCATATCTCATCCTCATAGCTCATCCTCATATCCCGTCCTCATATCCCAACCTCATATCCAGTCCTCATATCCAGTCCCCACATCCCATGCCCATATCCCATCCCCATATCCATCCCCATATACTGTCCTCATATCCCGACCTCATATCCCGTCCTCATATCCCGACCTCATATCCCGACCTCATATCCCGTCCTCATATCCCGACCTCATATCCCGACCTCATATCCCGACCTCATATCCCGTCCTCATATCCCGTCCCCATATCCTGTCCTCATATCCCGTCCTAATATCCCATCCTCATATCCCGTCCCCATATCCTGTCCTCATATCCCGTCCTCATATCGCATCCTCATATCCCGTCCTCATATCCCGTCCTCATAGCTCATCCTCATATCCTGACCTAATATCCCATCCTCGTATCTTGTCCTTATATCCCGTCCTTATATCTCGTCTTCAAATAACTCCAGGCATTTGGAAGTTAAGCTCAAACATACCGTACATACATTTAGATATTCGTTGAGTTCTATATATAAATTTCTTTTCTTTTTTTTGCTTTTTTTGAGCATTTATTTGTTAAAGAAACACTCTGGGCAGCAATGATACCCACATGCGTCGCATGAAATGAATAACGCAAAAAAGGTAGTCCTTTTGTCATACCCCCCAGGCTTGGTCATTCCACTCATGGTCCTCAGAGGGTGCCCTTACCTCTTATTAAACTGAGTGCAGGGCATGAAAAATGAAAGAGTCATGTGTTCTTGAAATAGAATTTGTTACCCAACCAATTTTTTAAAATCAACTGGTGCTAGAACGTTAAACAGATCTGTAAATTACTTCTATTTAAAATCTTAATCCTTCCAGTACTTATCAGCTGCTGTATGCTCAAGAGGAAGTTGTTTTCTTTTTACATTTCCTTTCTTTCTGACCACAGAGATGTAATTGGGGGCTCTATATATACGGCTATAGCTATAATCTTGGAGGAATGACCGTTCACAGATTCTCAATAACTTTCTACTTTTTCCAGTTCCGCACTATAATATCTTTTTTCTGTAAATATCTGAGCCCTATAACTTTTTATTTTTCCATGTTCAGGGGGCTATGAGGGCTCATTTTTTGCGCCGTGATCCGAAGTTTTTGTCGGTACCATTTTTACATTGATCGGACTTTTTGATCGCTTTTTATTCATCTTTTCATGATATAAAAAGTGACCAAAAATACGCTATTTTGGACTTTGGAATTTTTTTTGCGCGTACGCCATTAAACGTGCAGTTTAATTAGCGGTATATTTTTATAATTCGGACATTTCCGCACGCGGCGATGCCACATATGTTTATTTTTATTTTTATTTGCACAGTTTTTTTTTATTCTTGGAAATGCCGGGTGATTCAAACTTTTATTAGAGGAAGGGATCATTGAAAGGCTTAATGATTTTTTTACACTTTTCTTATGCCATATTATAGCCCCCAGGGGGGGCTATAACATTGCATGTACTGATCTTTACCACTGATTGATGCATCTCCATAGGGATGCATAGATCAGGGTTTTCGGCGATTGAATGCTCAAGCCTGGATCTCAGGCTTGAATCATTCAATCGGCGATCGGACTGCAGGAAGGGAGGTAAGAGACGGTTAGCTCAGGGTGCTGTTCGGCATCCCGAACAGCTCCCTGAGCTAACCGGCACATTTTACTTTCACTTTTAGCCGCGCGGCTCAGCTTTGAGCGCAAGGCTAAAGGGTTAATAGGACGTGGCACCGCGATCAGTGCCGCGCGCTATTAGCGGCGGGTCCCGGCTTCACTATGACGCCGGGCCCACCGTGATATGATGCGGGGTCACCGTGTAACCCCGTGTTATATCATGGGAGCGGGACTAGGGGCGTAAGTTTACGCCCTTGGTCCTTAACAGCTTAAAGGGGTACTCCGGTGAAAACATTTTTTCTTTTAAATCAACTGGTGCCAGAAAGTTAAACATATTTGTAAATGACTTCTATTAAACAATCTTAATCCTTCAAGTACTTACTAGCTGCTGAATGCTACAGAGGAAATTCTTTCTTTTTGGAACACTGATGACATCACGAGCACAAGTGCTCTCTACTGACATCTCTGTCCATTTTGGCAACTGTGCATAGCAGATGTATGCTAAGGGCAGCATGGTGGCTCAGTGGTTAGCACTGCTGCCTTGCAGTGCTGGGGACTTGGGCTCAAATCCCACTAAGGACAACAATAAATAAAGCGGTATTATTATTATAATGACGTCAGCAAAGAGCACTGTGCTCGTGATGTCATCAGAGAAAATTCCAAAAATTATTTCCTCTGTAGTATTCCGCAGCTAATAAGTACAGGAAGGATTAAGATTTTTTAATAGAAGTCATTTAGAAATCTGTTTAACTTTCTGGCACCAGTTGATTTAAAAGAAAAAAGGTTTTCACCGGAGTACCCCTTTTAAAGGACTAAACACAAATTTGCAGGATTATTACCTCCAATAGGTGGCAACAGAGAGCAAGCACCCTTCCTTCCAGTGTTGAGGGCGAATATTCACAATTCGAATATTTATTGCGAATTTAGCATATTCACGAATATAGCGCTATATATTCGCAATTACGAATATTCGTAATTCCCCCCCCCCCCCCCACAGAACACATCACAGTGATCTTATCCCTCCCGGCTTCCAGCTTGTGGTCTTAAGAAGGTTCCAATACTATTTACTGTATTAGACTGGAGAGCGAATTTCCGCAAATACGAGAATATTTGAATATGCGTGAATACCGTCACTAAAGAATATTAGGAGATAGATAGATAAAGGATAGATAGATAATATAGATAGATAGGTAGATAGTCATAGCAGTTATTTTCACATGCGCGTATGCGAAAATAACCGCAAATATATAGAATATGCAAGATTATAGGACGAATATTCGTCCATATATTCGCAAAATATCGCAAATTCGAATATGGCCTATGCCGCTCATGACTACTTTCTTCTGGAATAGAGCCACTTTGCATCTATCACTATCAGGAGTTGTTTATACTAAATGGGGACTTCCGATAGTTGTGATATATGTTGCAGCCTGAAGGTTTTTCTAGAATGTCATTGTATTGAATTTGTATTTTTTTTTTTTTAAATGGAAGCAAAGGTGAAGGTGGGCACATGTGTATGTCAATGTTCTACACTGCACCGCTTTAGAACAGAAGCAAAACGTTATACCATAATCCATGTACATTGATCAAATTGTATTTAAGGTACATTTACACCACATTTTTGCAATACAGTTCCTGTATACGTTTTTAATGTGAAAACTGTATGGAACTGTATTGAAAACCGTATGCCAAAAGATGCGTCCGGTTGCATCCGTTTTGTGTCCTGTACGGTTTTGTCCGTTTTTTTTTCCCGTACCCAAAACTGTAGCCTACCACGGTTTTTGGTCCGGATGAAAAACTGTATTATACTGTATAGGTTTTTTTTTTTTAACATGGGAGTCAATGGGAGACGTACAGAACCGTATGTGCGTACAATTCCATCCGGTTTGCACCATATGGTTTTTGACTTTGCACAGTTTTTTTTTTTTCTTGGAATTTCAATCAAACAAGTGAAACTTTATTCATAATGGCGAGAAAAGTAAAAAACGTATACATTTTTTTCTTAAAAAAACGGATGCAACAGGACATCATTTTTCAAACCGTATATGGTTTTTAACTGTATAGGGGTTAAAATGTTTACACAAGTTTTTATACAGTTTAGTCCGGTTTTGAGGAATCAGTTTTTTTTATCAAAAACCTGATACGGGAACTGTATTGCAAAAACGTGGTGTGGATGCAGCCTTACTCGGTTCTCCATATCCACTGTTCCAGTATCAGAAAACTTTTTGTTTGGCCTCCCGGAGTTTCCACGTCGTATGTACTGAACTCAAGTCTTAACAAAGCAAATAGCCTCCTTTTTCCCTTTTTCTATTTTATTATTGTGGAAGGAAATTCTTCTAAGCCTATACTGCCAGACTCGGCGCTTTGAAGCCAGCACACTAAGAGGAAGTAAAGGAACAAAGGGCCGTAGCGAAAGAGTGCTGTGAGTTGGTTGTCTCGAAACAGAAGGGAGCTGACAAGGAGCGCCACGTCTCCGGCGGGGGGGATTTGATCAGCAGTCAGTCTATTTGCCATAAGGCTTAGAATACAACCTGCAAGTGTAAGAAGACGGCCTATATGAGAGTGCGCCGCCACTCTGCATTGTGTACCGGCAAACTCCACATCCAATCACGAGTCAAAGTGCAAGTCTACAAAAATAAGCGTTCAGATGCTAATGTCAGGAAAGATTAGCTGTGTAAGCAAAGCAGCCAGGCCCTCTTTACTCCAGCACAATGGCGGGTGGGATGAGCTCTAAGGAAAAAACTAGCTCCTAGTCAAAGTTGAGCGAACTTACTGTAAATTGGCTCGTAGTGAACCTCACAGCTCGGCTGTTGATTACTTTAGTCTGCATAAATTAGTTCAGCTTTCCAAGGGCTCCAGTTGCCTGGAAAAGGTGGATACAGACCTAGGAGACTTAAAGGGGTACTCCGCCCCTAGACATCTTATCCCCTATCCAAAGGATAGGGGATAAGATGTCAGATCGCCGTGGTCCCGCTGCTGGGGAGCCCCGGGATCGCCGCTGCGGAACCCCGCTATCATTACTGCACAGACCGAGTTCGCTCTGCGCGTAATGACAGGCAATACAGGGGCTGGAGCATCGTTACGTAACAGCTCCGCCCCTTGTGATGTCAAGGCCCGCCCCCTCAATACAAGTCTATGGGAGGGGGAATGCCGGAGGTTTCCGAAACAAGAGACGCAGCACCCGCTTAGAATGCGGGTGCTGCAGGGAGATCGCGGGGGGTCCCAGCAGCAGGCCCCCTGCGATCAGAGATCTTATCCCCTATCCTTTGGATAGGGGATAAAATGTTTTTGCCCGGAATACCCCTTTAATATAATAATGAGAAGTGCCCTCTTCTCTGCTGGAGCCCCTGCCCCCAAAATTTCTGTGCATGTCCCTGATAGTTACATTGTGGTTTCCAAACTTTACATTAAAGGGGTAATCCAAAAAATCCTGCACCACCCTCAATAAATTCCCCCCAAAGAGATCTAATTCCAATTCTACGTGAAATTCAGACCAAATCTTATCTGATCTGGATCGGTTTGTACATATCTTTAAAGAAGTATTCCAGGAAAAAGCGTCAATAATTTTTTTATTCTTTATATCATCTGGCTCCAGAAAGTTAAACAGATTTGTAAAATACTTCTATTAAAAAATCTTAATCCTTCTAATAATTATCAGCTGCTGAAGTTGAGTTGTTCTTTTCTGTCTGGCAACAGTGCTCTCTGCTGACATCTCTGCTTGTCTCGGGAACTGCACAGTGTAGAAGAGGTTTGCTATGGGGATTTGCTTCTACTCTGGACAGTTCCCGAGACAGGTGTCATCAGAGAGCATTTAGACAGAAAAGAACAACTCAACTTCAGCAGCTCATAAGTACTGAAAGGATTAAGATTTTTTTAATAGAAGTGATTTACAAATCTGTTTAACTTTCTGGAGCCAGGAACTTGCACTTCGATTTTAGAGTGACATGTCACCACTCACTTCCTCCACGGAATTTTATTTTTAATTGGATGAAGTAAACGTTAAGTGAATGCTCTGGGAGATCCCGGGCAAAAATATTCAGGAAATGTGCCCCTGGTGGTCAGTGGTTGCATAGCAATGTGAATGCTCTGGGACAGTGTTTCCTAATCAGGGTGCCTCCAGCTGTTGCAAAACTACAACTCCCAGCATACCCGGACAGCCAAAGGCTGTCCGGGCATGCTGGGAGTTGTAGTTTTGCAACAGCTGGAGGCCCCCTGGTTGCGAAATGCTGCTCTGGGAGATCTAGGGCAAGAAATACTGTATACACTCGAGTATAAGCTGAGTTCTTCAGCACAATTTTTGTGCTGAAAATGACCCCCTCGGCTTATACTCGAGTGAAAAAAAATAAAATATACCGTTGGGGTGGGGGGGGGGGGGGTGTTGGCCGGGCCATCCATCTTTGCTGCAGGGACCATTCGACTAGTGACAATGCATTGACGACGCCACACAGGGACATCCGTCCGCAGCAGTCAGGGGCATCCGTGATGTCAGGGGCGTCCCAGCTCACGGATGTCCCAGCTCGTCGTCGTCAATGCAGCATCACTAGTCTTGGGCTGGCCCAGAGCGGAGAAGAGGGCCTCCCGGTGAAGATGGACAGCCCAGACCGGCTCACCCTCCCCATCGGAATGCAGACGGTCCCTGCAGCTACGAAGCAACAGGAATGAGAGAACTGGGGAGGTGAGTAGACAATGAGGGGGACCTAAATGATGACGGAGGGGGTGGTCTGGATGATGACTGGGGGTGATGATGACAGGGTGGGGTTTACAGGGGGTGATGATGACAGGGGTTTGGATGATGACAGGGGAGGGGGTTGACAGGGGGGGGTCTGGATGATGACAGGGGATGATGTATTTTCCCCCTAGGCTTATACTCTAGTCAATAAGTTTTCCCAGGTTTTGGGGGTGAAAGTAGGGGCCTCGGCTTATATTCAGGTCGGCTAATACTCAAGTATATATGGTACCCAGATAATGTGCCTCTGGTGGCCAGTAGTGGCATAGCAATTCCTCTTGTGCAATTTACATACAGAAGGTGAATGCACTGGGAGATCCAGGGCAAAAAAATACCCAAGTGCCCCTGGTGGCCAGTGGTGGCATAGCAATTTCTTTTTGTGCCATTTACATGCAGAAGGTGAATGCTCTGGGAGATCCAGGGCAAAAAATACCCAAGTGCCCCTGGTGGCCAGTGGTGGCATAGCAATTTCTTTTTTGTGCCAATTACATACAGAAGGTGAATGCTATTTTTTGAAGATGCTGATTTCTCTAAGGATCTGTGCTTATGTCTGTACAATGGCGGCATTTCGCCGTCGACAGCCATCTTCCTTTCACCATGGCTAATACATATCTGTACTCTTATGTTTCTTTAGGTCCTCTGAGAGTACATTGTGCCTGGGATTCCGTCAGCCAAAGAAGAAGGCAGAAACAGGTGGGAAGTGTTCATTTAAATGCAGAGGTACAAAGCATGACTTTTTGTTGAAATAATTGTCTCAGGCCCTTAGACAATTACCATCCATGCTAATTAGAAAAAGATTAATTCATCCGGCTTAGCAAGAGCTAAAAGAGACATCTGTTACCTCTGAAGTCCCCTCCCCCCTAAATTGTAAATATAAAAAAGGTTAAATGTGTTCTATGATAAAAACTACCAAATGTATCGGGGAAATTAATATTCGAAAAAAATTATAAATATGCGGCCGAAATTTGCTTATATGTAGAAATGAGCGGTTATGATATTAGATAGAAATGGGAAACAAAGGACTAATTATTCTATAATTATCTCTGACACGGATGGGAGGATATATTGTTTGAGCCCATAATAAATATCATTATCCCCCCCTATTGTGCTGTACTGGGGGGAATTAGAAATTATATATTTTTTCGTGTCTGAAATGACTCGATAATAGCTGTAAAGTAAAGAGAATATGATGAACAGGAGATGATTTGGTGAATTAACACTTGAGTTGCTGGAAAAAAAAATAAACCTTTAAGACCGAGGATATCGTTTATCATTAATACTAACGTTTATTTATAAAATTATGTGGTATCCCGGTACTGTACCTTGTGTTGTAAGTCCCCAAAGTCAGAGTTCCTTCATCCAGATAGGAGTCTATTAATGGGATAACCCCTAGTCGCCTCTTCCTTCTTTAACCCCTTAAGGACTCAGGGTTTTTCCGTTTTTGCACTTTAGTTTTTTCCTCCTTACCTTTTAAAAATCATAACCCTTTCAATTTTCCACCTAAAAATCCATATTATGGCAATTTTTTTGCGTTGCCAATTCTACTTTGCAGTGAAATTAGTCATTTTACCCAAAAATGCACGGCAAAACGGAAAAAAAAATCATTGTGCGACAAAATCGAACAAAAAATGCCATTTTGTAACTTTTGGGGGCTTCCGTTTCTACGCAGTGCATATTTTGGTAAAAATTACACCTTATCATTATTCTGTAGGTCCATACGGTTAAAATAATACCCTACTTATATAAGTTTGATTTTGTCGCACTTCTGGAAAAAATCATAACTACATGCAGGAAAATGTATACATTTAAAAATGTCATCTTCTGACCCCTATACCTCACGTACAGGGCGGTATGAGGACTCATTTTTTGTGCCGTGATCTGAAGTTTTTATCGGTATGATTTTTGTTTTAATTGGACTTTTTGATCACTTTTTATTAATTTTTTAATGGTATAAAAAGTGACCAAAAATGCGCTTTTTTTGAAATTTGGAATTTGGAATTTTTTTGCGCGTACGCCATTGACCGTACGGTTTAATTAATGATATATTTTTATAGTTCGGACATTTACGCACGCGGCGATACCACATATGTTTATTTTTTTATTTTTTACACTGTTTTATTTTTTTTATGGGAAAAGGGGGGTGATTCAAACTTTTATTAGGGAAGGGGTTAAATGACCTTTATTAACACTTTTTTTTTACTTTTTTTTTGCAGTGTTATAAGTCCCATAGGGACCTATAACACTGCACACACTGATCTTTTACACAGATCACAGGCGTGTATTAACACGCCTGTGATCAGTGTTATCGGCGCTTGACTGCTCCTGCCTGGATCTCAGGCACGGAGCAGTTATTCGCCGATCGGACACCGAGGAGGCAGGAAAGGGCCCTCCCGGTGTCCTGTCAGCTGTTCGGGACGCCGCGATTTCACCGCGGCGGTCCCGAACAGTCCGACTGAGCAGCCGGGTCACTTTCACTTTCGCTTTAGAAGCGGCGGTCAGCTTTGACCGCCGCTTCTAAAGGGTTAATACCGCACACCGCCGCGATCGGCGATGTGTGGTATTAGCCGCGGGTCCCGGCCGTTGATGAGCGCCGGGACCGACGCGATATGATGCGTGAATATACGTCCTGCGTAGTTAAGGGGTTAATTAGATGTGTATATTGTATATATTTTATTTTATAAAGGTTACTTCCAGGACCTTAGGTCATGTGATCTACAGTAAATGTGTTATGCTAAGGATAAGGACCTTCCAGGTCACGTGGTTGTGCCACCTGATGTACCACAATACTTTGTAATAGAACTGACAGTTTTGGGGAACCAATAAGCTTTGAGCCTGCCCCCTTGCCATATAAGGGCGCTGTATCCAATCATCTCTCTCTTGGGTTCCGGACTTACAGAGAGAACACAGTTCCGTAGATACCTACAAGACAAATCTAGGCCTGAAGCCTGTCTCTTCAGCATCTTGCTAACCGTGAGTTTATCCAACTCCATCCTACAATCCTACGTGACTACTGAACCTAAATCAAACCCCTAAATTCAGTGGAACAGCGTAAAACAAGCCTCAAAGCTTATTCCCTACAAGGTCCCAACCAACCTGTGAGGAGCCTAAGTACCGGTCCTCTGTATAGACTGTTTGCTGATCTCATCCTGCATAAAATCTGCAGTAAAGTTATTTTCCGTTTACTACAATTCCGGTCGTGGACAATCCTTTATTCCTCCCTATCGTTCCTGGGACGGGTGGGATACATATACAGAGAGAAACCCGCACCCTGGCGTCACGACAGTTAAGGGCGCTACACCCTTTCATCACTGCACAGCTACACCACCTACCCTACACCCCCCAAGCTTACCACATTTAATATGTTGTTTATGTTTTTAATATGTTGTTTATAAGTTTTTTTTTCCTTTGTTTTATGACTTTACTATGGATTTCACCATAAATTGTTATTCCTTTCCTATCCAATAACTGTGTGATGAATGTTGGTCTTATTTTTGGGACCCGCATCTATCTACAGAAAGAAGGGGGGGGGGGGGCAATTCCCTTTTTCATATGGGAAGGTAGATTTTCATAAATTTGTTGTTAGGGAAACAGTGTAGTTACAGAAACAATGGCAAAATGACTGTTCAGTGCTCACCTGGAAGCCTGGGATGTACGTTCCTTAGATAGGTGCGGGTCTCAGAAGTGGATGACCTGTGGACGTGCCATAAATGTCCGAGACAGGAATTTCCCTTCAAATAAAATAAAGTAAATATATACAGTGACCATCCATATACATAAATCCCTTTCCATATGCCATATTTAGGTTAAATTGAAGGGTTCTCCACTTGAAACACTTTTTGTGACCAGGATCACCCTAAATATAGTTTTTGCTTTAGCTTACTCACTGTGACCATGCATTGCCCAATTTTTATTTTCTTTACTGCATTGGCACAATGAAGGTACCCATTGCAGATGAGCTCCTTTCACCTGTACTTGAAACCAGAGAAACAACATAGCAATTAGTGGTAAACCATGTGTTTTTTGGGCACCCTTAGCTATTTCTGGCTTAAAGAATCCATACCGGAGGGGCTGGCCCATCAGGGGTAGGGGTACTCCAGCCATAGATATATTATCCCCTATCCAAAGGATAGGGGACAAGATGTCTGTTTGAGGGGGTCCTGCCGCTGGGGACCCCCACAATCTCCCTGCTGCACCCGGCATTTGTTTAGAGTGTCGGGTGCAGCGCCGGAGGCTTGTGATGTCACGGTCACGCCCCGCTCATTATGTCACGGCCACGCCCCCTCAATGCAAGTCTATGGGAGGGCTCGTGACGGGAGAGGAATGGGAGAGGAAAATCTTAATCCTTTCAGTACTTATTAGCGGCTGTATACTACAGAGGAAGTTATTTTTGGATTTCTTTTCTGTCTGTCCACAGAGCTCTCTGCTGACACCTCTGAACATTTTAGGAACTGTCAAGAGCAGTATATGTTTGCCATGGGGATTTGCTCCTGCTCTGGACAGTTCCTGACATGGACAGAAGTGTCAGAGAGCACTGTGGTCAGACAGAAAAGAAATCAAAAATGAAAAGAACTTCCTCTGTAGTATACAGCAGCTAATAAGTACTGGAAGAATTAAGAATTTTTAATAGAAGTAATTTACAAATCTCTTTAACTTTTTGGCACCAGTAGATTTGAAAAAAAAAGTTTCCCACCAGAGTACCCCATTAAATTTCCTTAAAGGGGTAGGGGTATAGTTAGTGGATCAGTGGGTATCAGACAGCTGGGACTCCCCCGACCTCGAGAATAAAAAAATGTCCTCCGAATGCTTGGAGCAGCAGCACACAGGTGCAGGCAATACTCCATTCATCCTCTATGTGGTTCTCAAGATAGTTAGGGGTCCCAATGTTTCCAAGCATAGTCCTCAAGTATCCCCCAAAGAGATCCTGATTTCAGGATATACTACTTATTTGTATGTTTGCAGGAGACAAGTGTAACACATGACCACAAAATCAGACAACATGTAGTCTGTTACTATGGAGACACAAACACATGACTGCAGAGTCAGACAACATGTAGTCTGTTACTATGGAGACACATACACATGACTGCAGAGTCAGACAACATGCAGTCTGTTACTATGGAGACACATACACATGCAGAGTAGCTGTATACACAAAATGATAAAAGCCTTAAAGGGGTACTCTGCTGCTCAGCGTTTGGAACAAACTGTTCCGAACGCTGGAGCCGGCACCGGGAGCTCGTGATGTAACAGCCCCGCCCCCCTCATGACTTCACACCCCACCCCCTCAATGCAAGTCTATGGGAGGTGGCGTGACGGCATAGCCCCGCTTCCACATGACGTCACGCCCCGCCCCTCAATGCAAGTCTATGGGAGGGGGCGTGACGGCATAGCCCCGCTTTCACATGATGTCACGCCCCGCCCCCTCAATGCAAGTCTATGGGAGGGGGCGTGACGGCATAGCCCCGCTTCCACATGATGTCAAGCCCCACCCCCTCAATGCAAGTCTATGGGAGGGGGCGTGACGGCTGATAAATGTCTTAAAGGGGTACTCCGCTGCTCAGCATTTGAAACAAACTGTTCCGAATGCTAGAGCCGGCGCCGGGAGCTCGTGATGTAATAGCCCCGCCCCCCTCATGACTTCACACCCCGCCCCTCAATGCAAGTCTATGGGAGGTGGCGTGATGGCATAGCCCCGCTTCCACATGATGTCACGCCCCGCCCCCTCAATGCAAGTCTATGGGAGGGGGCGTGACGACATAGCCCCGCTTCCACATGACGTCACGCCCCGCCCCCTCAATGCAAGTCTATGGGAGGGGCGTGACGGCATAGCCCCGCTTCCATATGACGTCAAGCCCCACCCCCTCAATGCAAGTCTATGGGAGGGGGCGTGACGGCTGTGAAGTCATGAGGGGTGCGGGGCTTTAATGTCACGAGCTCCCGGCGCCTGCTCCAGCGTTCGGAACAGTTTGTTCCAAACGCTGAGCAGCGGAGTACCCCTTTAAAGCTGAAAAGGTGCACACATCTTATCCCTTATAATTAGGCATCCAAGTATTTGTCTTATTTGGTGTTTGTTGCTATGCGTAATGTCATTGGCGGCACAAGCAGTTAAAGAATATTTCTCTTCTTTTCCCCTAACAATCCTCTGGTAATTACCGTCTAAGGCGGATTATAATCAGCTTCCTGCTAATAAACATAACGCGCGTTCTCATTTCCATCATGATCGGCTTGTATAACCTCCCGTAATTACCTCCGCACCCTCCGAAGAAGCCTCCATAATGTTTAGTGTATTTGTGTATCGGGAACAGTATGTCTAGGACAAACACTATGAACCAGTCGCAGTCACTTGCACACACATCTCTATACAATTCAGCTTTGTTGGTGTTTGATGTACAAAGATGACTCTCCTGAAGAAAATGTATCCCCGGGCGGTGCGATGTTGCAGATTCCACTGCCGTACAATCCTTTAGAGTTTATCAGATGCTCTAACTGTAACGGGAACATTTTGGTTTTAGCAGGAAAATAAGCTCAAAGTTACATTCTTAGCTACATAGACATTAAGTAAACAGAAAACATGGTGGCTAAATGCCATGGTTAACCCCTAGACGACATCTGCCATACATGTATGGCGTAGCAGTGAAAAAAGGGATTGAGCTCCTCCTGCTCTATAACATGATACCTGCAGATTGTACTGTATTGTATATATCATCTGCTCAGCTCCTCCTGCTCTATAACATGATACCTGCAGATTGTACTGTATTGTATATATCATCTGCTCAGCTCCTCCTGCTCTATAACATGATACCTGCAGATGATACTGTATTGTATATATTATCTGCTCAGCTCCTCCTGCTCTATAAAATGATACCTGCAGATTGTACAGTATTGTATATATCATCTGCTCAGCTCCTCCTGCTCTATAACATGATACCTGCAGATTGTACTGAATTGTATATATATCATCTGCTCAGCTCCTCCTGCTCTATAACATGATACCTGCAGATTGTATTGTATTGTATGTATAATCTGCTCAGCTCCTCCTGCTCTATAACATGATAGCTGCAGCTTGTACAGTATTGTATATAACATCTGCTCAGCTCCTCCTGCTCTATAACATGATACCTGCAGATGGTACTGTATTGTATATATTATCTGCTCAGCTCCTCCTGCTCTATAAAATGATACCTGCAGATTGTACTGTATTGTATATATCATCTGCTCAGCTCCTCCTGCTCTATAACATGATACCTGCAGATTGTACAGTATTGTATATATCATCTGCTCAGCTCCTCCTGCTCTATAACATGATACCTGCAGATTGTACTGAATTGTATATATATATCATCTGCTCAGCTCCTCCTGCTCTATAACATGATACCTGCAGATTGTATTGTATTGTATGTATAATCTGCTCAGCTCCTCCTGCTCTATAACATGATATCTGCAGCTTGTACAGTATTGTATATATCATCTGCTCAGCTCCTCCTGCTCTACAACATGATACCTGCAGCTTGTACAGTATTGTATATATAATCTGCTCAGCTCCTCCTGCTCTATAACATGATACCTGCAAATTGGACTGTATTGTATATATCATCTGCTCAGCTCCTCCTGCTCTATAACATGATACCTGCTGATTGTACTGTATTGTATATATCATCGACTCAGCTCCTCCTGCTCTATAACATGATACCTGCAGATTGTACTGTATTGTATATATCATCTGCTCAGCTCCTCCTGCTCTATAATATGATACCTGCAGATTGTACTGTATTGTATCTATCATCTGCTCAACTCCTCCTGCTCTATTACATGATACCTGCAGATTTTACTGTATTGTATATATAATCTGCTCAGCTCCTCCTGCTCTATAACATGATACCTGCAGATTGTACTGTATTGTATATATATCATCTGCTCAGCTCCTCCTGCTCTATAACATGATACCTGCAGATTGTACTGTATTGTATATATCATCTGCTCAGCTCCTCCTCCTCTATTACATGATGTTGCAGATTCCAATACTTATCATCTGCTGTATGCTCCAGAGGAAGTTGTGTAGTTTTTTCCTGTCTAACCACAGTGCTCTCTGCTGACACCTCTGTCCATGTCAGGAACTGTCCAGTGTATTTTGCTTCTACTCTGATCAGTTCCTGACATGGACAGAGGTGTCAGCAGAGAGCACTGTGTTCAGACTGGAAAGAAGTATACAACTTCCTGTGGAGCATACAGCAGCTGATAAGTACTGGAAGGATTAACATTTTTATGTAGAAGTAATCTACAAAATCTGTGTAACTTTCTGGCACCAGTTAATTAGAAAATATTTTTTTTCCCACCGAAGTACCCCTTTAAGTGCTTAATTTGTGGGGGACCATGCCTCTCCTCGAAACCACTTCCATTTCTAAAACACTAAAAAAGTCTCACTCTTTTCTGCTTAACATGAAACTGTTGTACGCCAGAAAACAAGCCTAAATGTGTGGATTTTGAACTCTGTATTACTATGCTTATATTAAGCTGATAACCGGGGGTCCTGGTGCTTTTATCCCCACAGATTAATCATCGATTGCATACAGAGGTAATCATCTTTCATTTTGGTACAAGTGTCCCAAAATGTATATCACAAAAACTAGAAAAACAAAAGAAAAACAAACAAACCATGGGTTTGTGATACTCTATCTGGAGTTGTTTGGTTCAACACTTAGCGAGATGTGGGGAACATGGTGATCAGCTTTGAAAGACAACAATTAAAGGGGTTAACCAGGAAAAAACTTTTTTTTATATATCAACTGGCTCCAGAAAGTTAAACAGATTTGTAAATTACTTCTATTAAAAAATCTTAATCCTTTCAGTACTTATCAGCTTCTGAAGTTAAGGTTGTTATTTTCTGTCTAAGTGCTCTCTGATGACACGTGTCTTGGGAACCGCCCAGTTTAGAAGAGGTTTGCTATGGGGATTTGCTTCTAAACTGGGCGGTTCCCGAGACACATGTCATCAGAGAGAACTTAGACAGAAAAGAGCAACCTTAACTTCAGAAGCTCATAAGTACTGACAGGATTAAGATTTTTTAATAGAATTAATTTACAGATCTGTTTAACTTTCTGGAGCCAGTTGATATATAAAAAAAGTTTTTTCCTGGATAACCCCTTTAATTTTGTCATACTCTGTCAGGAGTTGTTTATGTGGTTGTGATGTGAGTTGCAACCTATTTTATTCCAGCATGTTGCAAGAATGTATTACATTTAATAACCAAAAAAAGAGGGGCACAAAATACTGACCTATGGTCCAACCTTGTCTCTGGCATACAATGTATTACATTTGTATCATGAGAATTTGAAGCCCTTAAATATTAGCCTGTCATCGCAGGTGACCTTTCAGGATTCACTGTTTTGTTTTTACATGAAGAGCGGCACTATTTTTGACTACTATATAAGTTGTATATGGCAATTTTCAGCAGATTTCTGCTTTGTAGGCCCCAATTATAATTTGTAGTTCTCCAAGAGCTGATGGGCGAAGCTCCCTTCTCCCCCTACAAAGACTTGTTATGCTTTTCTTGCAGACAGATGAGAAAACTGAGCAAATTTTAAGGGAAAAAGATATCAACAACAGGAGGGGGGGAGTATATTTTCTTATACTAATTTTGTACAAATAGCAGTAACTGTTTAAAACCTCCCAGGTATTAAAAACATATCAACTATTCACACAATGGTACATAAGTGTCTGATTGTGGGGGACTGACCTCTGGGACCCCCAACAATCCCCAGAACCGGAATTGTCTCTTACTATGAAATTTCCTGACCCCCAACTCTCCAGTGAAGTGGCCCATCACTGCCGAAACCAGTTTGTCTTGGAAGGTGGGGGGTCATAGTGCTGTGTGGGGAGAGACGGACCCCGTTCTGGAGGGAGGCCATCGGTCCCCCGCGATCAGACACTTATCCGCTAACCAGTGGATAGGGGATACATTTTTTAATACCTGGAGGACCCCTTTAATGAAATTTACTAAAAGGTAAGGATGGGCACATCTGTATCCTAAGGAGAAACTAGTGGACCCCTTTACTGAAATCTTCCAGAATAATACTTCCCTCTGAATATGCACTTCAGATTAGTTTAGTCTTTCCAATAGAATCAGACATTGCTGATTCATATCCGAACCTAAACCGCCCATCGCTATGATTTACCGTCTATAAAAAGCCAGAGATGAAAGAATGTGCTCCTCACCTAGCATGACCCAACTTTTTTGTTTTTTTTTGTTATCTATTTTTTATAATGTGGTTTTGCTTTGCTATAGAATTCCGGCGGATGGAGGGAGCGCGTTCCTTCTGTCCACGCCTGCGAGGCTGTTGGTTTTGAAAAGGATTTTACAGTCGGCCAGCTAAGAGCAGATGAACCGCTGCTTTTATGTCCATGAGCACAATTGGGGATCTGATGAGAAGGTGTATTGGAAACCGAGCCAGGGAATTATCACTTGGGGCTGGTGATGGGTAGACTGTATAAAGGCTTCATACACACATTCTAGCTGTCACTGGCCAGTCTGGCACATAAGATCAGATTATTTTTTGTTATTGTCAGGAGGAGAATTTATAATATCAAGAATCATTTTCAACTTACAGATAAAACGCTAGTGGTAGCAATACAAATATCACTAGGTTTCCGCACACATAAAAAAGTAGAAATTCTTGCTTTTGTTCTATTCTTCTTCTGTAGGGGGTTCAACAATCTCTGTGCTCTGCCTTAAAGGTGTACTCCATCCCTAGACATCTTATCCCCTATCCAAGGGATAGGGAAAAGATGTCTGATCGTGGGGGTTCTGCCACTGGGGACCCCAGTGATCTCGGCTGCGGCACCCCAGACATCCGGTGCACAGAGTGAACATTGCTCTGTGCTGGATGACTGAAGATGTGGGGCGGAGGCTCGTGACGTTGCGTTCACGCCCCGCTTGTGACTTCACAGCCATGCCCCCTTAATGCAGGTCTATGGGAGGAGCTGTGATTTAACGAGCCTCAGGCGCTGAACCCGATGCTCTAAACGAGTGCCGGGTGCAGCACGGAGATTGTGGGGGTTCCCAGCAGTGGGACTCTCCGCGATCAGACATTTTATCCCCTATCCTTTGGAGTACCCCTTTAAGACTGGCAAAAAACAACTTATCCATATCCACAGAACAGGGGATAAGTATCTGATCGCGGGGGATTTGTCTGCTGGGACCCCCACGATCTCCAGCCTGGTGCCCCGACTCTCTGAGAGGGGCACAGACTACAGACAGCTCAGGCTCCATTCATTTCTATGGTAGCGCCTAAGATGCCCGAGTATAGGACTTCCCTTTTAAACTTGTCTATGTTGGTTTAGTATATTATGCTTGTTTGCATTTGTAACAACACACATAATAAAGTGGAATTGTTACACAGTGACAACTCAAAAAGAAATCCATAAATTGCTCTCTTTAACATTCACTCCCTTTAAATAGATAATGAAAGCTATGTGTACCCTAAACCAGTACCATGGCAAAAAAAGAACATATCCCCCCCCCCCCCCCCCCCAACACACACAAAAAAAGGTAAAAAAAAAATATATATATATATATATATATATATATATATATATATATATATAGATATTCTATTTCTAATAAAAGCCATTCATAAATAACAAATGTTCAGAATATCATGAAGAAACATTTTTCACATTTGATATTAGTATTAAGTGTGTTTACATGTCGACTAAAGTTACAATTGCAATGTATACTGTATGCATGATTAGTGCAATTAAAAAAAAATCTAAAAAATAAATAATTATGAGCAATAGTGGAAATATCTGCAGCAAAGTTGTGATATCACTTGTCCCTGTCATATTCTGTGATCTGATTTGGCCTAACCTTTGCTTGTAACCTTACCTAGCCTTTCCTGCTTTGACCCTTGTTATTCCTGACTCAGATCCTGATTTAGTACTGCACTCCTCTCTAGGTTTTGATTCTGGCCTGTCCCTGATTTACCCCTTGTATATTGATTTTGTACCTTTGATTCTGGCCTGTCCCTGATTTACCCCTTGTATATTGATTTTGTACCTTTGATTCTGGCCTGTCCCTGATTTACCCCTTGTCTATTGATTTTGTACCTTTGATTCTGGCCTGTCCCTGATTTACCCCTTGTCTATTGATTTTGTACCTTTGATTCTGGCCTGTCCCTGATTTACCCCTTGTCTATTGATTTTGTACCTTTGATTCTGGCCTGTCCCTGATTTACCCCTTGTCTATTGATTTTGTACCTTTGATTCTGGCCTGTCCCTGATTTACCCCTTGTCTATTGATTTTGTACCTTTGATTCTGGCCTGTCCCTGATTTACCCCTTGTCTATTGATTTTGTACCTTTCTGCCTGTGTGTTGCCGACCTGGCTTTTCTGACTTTCCTGACACCAATGCACTTAGCGAGAGTGGGACATGATTCCCAGTTGGGGTTGCCGATTAGGGTGGATCATCGAAGTACAGTGAAACAGTGACTGGTGTAAACAAAACAAACAAACAATTATTTAGTACTGGCATAAACATAATGATCTGCAAAAAAAAAAAAAAAATCCATTCATATCATATGATTATACCAGCATAGAGAATATAGAAGAAACTCTACATATTCCATATTTGCATAAATGTAATGATGACCAATAAAATAAAGTGTTATTTATATAGTACGATAAACGGCGTAAAAATGAACAAAAACAAAGAAAAAATGTGTATTGAAATTGCTGTTTTTTTCTCTTCCCTAGAATAAATAAATACTTAATTAAATAAATACATACATACTTAAATAAATAAATAAATAAATGCTTAAATAAATAAATACATACATACTTAACTAAATAAATACTTAAATAAATACATACATACATACTTAAATAAATACTTAATTAAATAAATACAAAAATACTTAAATAAATAAATAAATAAATACATACATACTTAAAACAATAAATACATACATACATACCTAAATAAATAAATAAGTACTTAATTAAATACATACATACTTAAATAAATAAATACATAAATAAATACTTAATTAAATAAATACATACATACATACTTACATAAATAAATACTTACATTAATACATACATATATACATACATAAATACATTAATTATTAATTAAATAAATACATACATACTTAATTAAATAAATAAATACTTAAATAAATAAATACAGTACATACATACTTAAATCAATACATACATACTTAAATAAATACTTAATTGAATACATACATACATACTTAAATAAATAAATAAATAAATACTTAATTAACATACATACATACTTATATAAATAAATAAATACTTAATTAAATAAATACATAAATAGATTAATAGATGGATAAATAAATAAATAAACATAGAACTAAAGTTCACCATTTAAATGTTAAAGGGGTACTCTGGTGAAAACCTTTTTTCTTTTAAATCAACTGGTGGCAGAAAGATAAACATATTTGTAAATTACTTCTATTAAAAAATCTTAATCTTTCATGTACTTATTAGCTGCTGAATACCACAGAGGAAATTATTTTCTTTTTGGAATGCTCTCTGATGACATCAAGTGCACAGTTCTCTCTGCTGACAATATTATAATAATAATGCTTTATTTATTGTTGTCGTTAGTGGGATTTGAACCCAAGGCAGCAGTGCTAACCACTGAGCCACCAAGCTGCCCTTAGCATACATTTGCTATGCATGGTTGCTAAAATGGACAGAGATGTCAGCAGAGAGCACTGTGCTCGTGATGTCATCAGTGTTCCAAAAAGAAAGGTATTTCCTCTGTAGCATTCAGCAGCTAATAAGTACTGGAAGGATTAAGATTTTTTAATAGAAGTAATTTACAAATATGTTTAACTTTCTGCCACCAGTTGATTTAAAAGGAAAAAAGGTTTTCACCGGAGTACCCCTTTAAATGTACCAACAAATGTTATTGTCGAAAAATACAAGTTGTCAGTAGAAAAATGTAAAATGTAATGGCTCTGCAAATACATGAATAATAAAAATAATAAAAATATAATTAAAAAAAAAAAAGCGAAATGAATTGTTGTGTCCTAAGGGCCAAAACAGGTAGTGTCCAGAAGGGATTAGAATATCTGAATCTCCAGACAGATGATTATCATCGGATGGACGGTGCAGGTAGAGAACTGTCCACATTGATATCACCGGGCTGCAAACAGCAGGAATTTTCTTTTGCCAGCAGCTGGATCTGGACAGATTGGCAGTCGAGGCTGTTAAGTGGCAGAACAGGTTTAATATAGATAAATGCAAAATTATGCATTTGACTAGAAAACTCTCTCTACAACATACACATTTAATGGCCTGTGTGAATTCTTCATGTAGAAATATTTAAACGTAATTGCAGAGAATTGACTCTGGAAAGCGCAAAGTGTCAATCAAAGGCAGAGCGCAAATGTTATCTATTAAGACTCCGGGATAAAACTATGTATTTGTGTTACTATGATTCTGCAGACTGGACTCTGAAGTAGTGATGAGCGGCAGGAGCCATATTCGAATTTGCGATATTTCGGAACTATATGGACGAATGTCCGTCCTGTGTTCGCGAAATTCGCATATTCGCCATGTTCGTTCACTTTTTTAATGCAAAAAAATAGCCTAAAAATTGGCATGCGAAAAAATACACAAAAAAAAAATGAATATTCGTCATTACGTATATAGAGCACTATATTCGAAATATTCGCGAAATAGCGAAGTGCCGATATTTGCGATAAAAATTTGCATTACGAATATTCGTGCTCAACACTACTCTGAAGGGACAGGACTTTACAGGGGCTGAACAAGTGAACCTGGCACATTCAATGGGAGAAATTGGACAGGTGAGCAATTACAGACTAGCGTCATACTGCGACTTTTTGCGCTAAATGTTGTTCATGTTCTCTTTTTGCTTTAAAGGGGTACTCCACTGGCCAGCGTTCAGAACATTTAGTCCCGAACGCTGTGTGCGCGCTGCGAGGGTCGGCAACGCCCCCTCGTAACATAACACCATGCCCCCTCAATACAAGTCTATGGGAGGGGGCGTGGCAGCCGCCACGCCCCCTCCCATAGACTTGTATTGAGGGGGCATGGCATGAAGTCACAAGGTTGTGTGGCCGACCCCCGCAGTGTGCACACAGTGTTTGGAACTAAACGTTCCAAACGCTGGCAAGTGGAGTACCCCTTTAATGAAGTTGTATTCTTGCCTTAGCCTTCGGTTCTCCGAGCTAAGAATAATTTTTCTGCACTGGACGGGTCGGTTGCTTCAAAATGTGACTATTGTAGCAGTGTGACTCAATGTATTTCCAAGATTGGTGCCTTTTTATTTATTTATTTTTTTTAAAGAAACGGCGCCACAACTATCCCTAGGTTGAGTCTGGTACTGCAGCTTAAAGGGGTAGTCCAGTGGTGAAAAACTTATCCCCTATCCTAAGGATAGGGGATACGTTTGAGATCGCGGGGGTCCGACCGCTGGGGCCCCCTACGATCTCTCTGTACAGGGCCCCCGGCTCTCCGGCCAGATAGCAGGTGTCGACCCCTGCACGAAGCGGCGGCCGACACGCCCCCTCAATACATCGCTATGGCAGAGACGGCGATTGCCGAAGGCAGCGCTTCGGCACTGCCATATAGTTGTATTGAGGGGACGTGTCGGCCGCCGCTTCGTGCGGAGGTCGACACGCCCCCTTCCCGCGGTCTGTCGGGGCTCCGTACAGGAGATCGCAGGGGGCCCGCGCAGTCGGACCCCCCGCGATCTGCAACTTATCCCCTATCCTTAAGATAGGGGATAAGTTGTTCATCACTGAGTCACCACTGGACTACTCCTTTAACCATTGTTCCCATCAATGGGGCAGAGCGTGTAATACAAGACACCACTTCCATACAGATATGGAGCTGTATATGGAAGAAAGTAGCCATGGCGTCTTTATGGTTTGCCATTCATGGTGCTGTGTGTTTTGCATTGGCACTGCCTGATATTGCAGATTTCCAAAATTGATTCCCATTAGGTCGGAATTAGAGATGAGCGAACTTACAGTAAATTCGATTCGTTGCAAACTTCTCGGCTCGGCAGTTGATGACTTATCCTGCGTAAATTAGTTCAGCCTTCAGGTGCTCTGGTGGGCTGGAAAAGGTGGATACAGTCCTAGGAAAGAGTCTCGTAGGACTGTATCCAACTTTTCCAGCCCACCGGAGCACCGGAAAGCTGAACTAATTTATGTAGGAAAAGTCATCAACTGCCGAGCCGAGAAGTTCGTGACGAATCAAATTTACTGTAAGTTCGCTCATCTCTAGTCGCAATGCCAATAGCTAGTCAGTTGCCTAAACCATAATCTGACATCAGAGATGATCACTGTATCAGCAATACGCAGGTAGTCATATGCTACATGTACTGCAGCGCAACGCAGGCAGCGCAACATGGTGGTCTCTGGCTGCACTACCCAAAGTTGCCGTCCCGTCTTGAGATAAAGTTAAAGCTGTGTTCACACAGTGTAAAATGTTGGTGCGCATTTTATTTTATGCATGCATTTTCGGCGATGAACTTTGTCCAAAATGATCTTGCTTGCTACATTTTGCGGATTTTGGCGTAAAATAAAATACCGGGTCGAATTTTACCCTGTGTGAACATGTAGCCTAACTGTAATAATAGACACCCAGGCACAACTGCCATAAAATGACAAAATTGCAGAAACAAATAAATATGTGGTGAGGGTGCAATGGAAGGGTAGATGTTGTTAACCCTTGGGGCAGATGGCATTGTGTTTGTGACACCAGGGTGTGGTTATCCTCTACACCACCCAAGGTATGGCCACTGGTTCCTGCGCCAGGCCCTTGTGTTTGTGACGCCACGGCGTGGTTATCCTCTACACCACCCAAGGTATGGCCACTGGTTCCTGCGCCAGGCCCTTGTGTTTGTGACGCCACGGCGTGGTTATCCTCTACACCACCCGAGGTATGGCCGCTGGTTCCTGGGCCAGGCACGGGGCAAATAATCACTCTGATGCAAGGTTACGGAACAACGGCAGCTTTACTGAGGCAGACAGGATGGTAAAGTCTTTACAGCTCAGTTTAGCCCCAAGGAGATGATCAGACCAGTGAACTTCAGGAGGCTTGTTGGCTCGCTGGGACTTGGAGTGAACTTGGACTCAATTATGCGACACACTCTGACTTTAGACTTGATTATGCTGACTAGACTTCTCCCCTGTATTTGTGCTTACCAGGCTTTGACTTTCACCTGCAGGGGGTTCCACAGATAGTGGCTGCGTGACTAGGCCTTGGTCTGCTTCAGGAACACAGGACACTCTCAGGTCTTCACTTGACTGAACCTCACTGGGCTAGCTCCTCCCTGCTATATAAGGGAGCCATTTGGAGTGGTCCCATTGGTCACCAACAAGTCACCTGGTCACTGACACCTTCCTTGGTTACAGAGGCTTAACAACAACATTTAAAGGCACACATGCCTCAAAAGATTAACCAGCATACAGTATAGCATAAGGCATTTAGAGTCCATTGAAGGGAGGTGGTCCCAGGGGGATACTGACAGAGAATCCGCCACACAGGACGGACAGGTGTACAGGAGGACAACTCCTGTACTGGGCCACCACAAATAAATAAATAAATAAATACAAATGATAATAAAAATAACAATAATGATGATAATAAAAATAACAATATATATATAATAAAACATTATAGACATAATAATAAGAATAATAATCATTATTAATAATCATTTTTCAATTCATTTTTTATTTCTTAATTAATTTATTTATTATTTATTATTATTTTTCAGCGATTGTGTGATTTTTGTAGCATTTGCGCCCTATATTTTATTTGACATGATAACGCTATTTTACGTTTCCTAAATGAATTCCTGTACACCGTTTTGTTGCGAATCCTAAACCTGGCGCATGATTTGTACTATCTCTAATGACGCAACATAATCATTAAAAATACAAGAACATTTTTAACTTTTTATTTATTGCTCCTCTAAACCCTTTAGCATACAGTAAGTTCATTACATCCCAGAGTCCATTAGGCCATATTTCTTCTTAATAGGCACCTTAAACATCTCGGTGTGGTTCACAGTGAAATAATTGTCTCATCTCTTGACCTTCTCGGCCTTACATCTCTATTTGTTCCTATGTTCTTGCAGTAATTTTCGACAGAATGAATATCAGAAGGCGGCATGGTGATCTATAGAGAGCGGCCTCGTCCTGTTGACCACACTTTATATCTATTGCTACAATATCTGATACTGAAGTCCTTGTTTAGCGTTTAGGCATAGGTTGCACTATTTTATGGATACCCATATGTTTTTATAGATACACATTACCCTGTCATTTTATCCTATAGTCTTGTGTTCCTCAACCCCATCTGCCTTCTTGTAAACCTTCATGCAGATGTGTCCACCATTACTTTTCCTTTAGTTTAGTTAAACGAGAACTCCAGTGAAAATTGAATTATCCCTTATCCAAAGGATAGGGTATAACTAGCTAATCGTAGGGGTCTGACTGCTGGGACCCCCCGTGATCTCCGGGATGGGACCCCAGCTCCCTCAATGAGTGCTTGTCATCTACCGGTAGACGGTATATGTTCCATTCATTTCTATGGGAGCACTGATGACGCCTGAGAGCTGTGGTTTGGTCCTATAGAAATAAATGGAGCTCGTTCCGGCTGCAGTACGTGCTCCTCACTCAGCGCCGGGTCCTTTCCCAGAGATCAAGGGGGGTCCTAGTGGACGGACCCTCCACGATCAGCTGTTCATTTTATATATATATATATATATATATATATATACACAGTATATATATATATATATATATATATATATATATATATATATATATATACATTAAATATGTGTGTGTGTTAACTTCTAACACTTTATTAGTGTTTAAATCAAAATAAATGTTAAAGGGGTACTCCGGTGGAAAACTTTTTTTTTTTAATCAACTGGTGCCAGAAAGTTAAACAGATTTGTAAATTACTTCTATTAAAAAATCTTAATCCTTTCAGTACTTATTAGCTGCTGAATACTACAGAGGAAATTATTTTCTTTTTGGAACACAGAGCTCTCTGCTGACATCACGAGCACAGTGCTCTCTGCTGACATCTCTGTCCATTTTAGGAACTGTACAGAGCAGCATATGTTTTCTATGGGGATTTTCTCCTACTCTGGACAGTTCTTAAAATGGACAGAGATGTCAGCAGAGAGCACTGTGCTCGTGATGTCAGCAGAGAGCTCTGTGTTCCAAAAAGAAAATAATTTCCTCTGTAGCATTCAGCAGCTAATAAGTACTGGAAGGATTAAGATTTTTGTAATAGAAGTAATTTACAAATCTGTTTAACTTTCTGGCACCAGTTGATTTAAAAAAAAAAAAAAAAGTTTTCCACCTAGTAACCCTTTAAGCCCTGTTTGATAGACAAGCAAAGCCCAGTTTTCAGGGCCGAGTTCTGCTGAAATCCTGCGCATGCGCATTTGATGCAGATTGCAGTGCAATCAATTGTTTAATCCAAAATGAATTTTATGACCCATTTAAAATGAAACCTACTTATGGGTCATTTACACTCACAGTATCCTGCACATATTGTATTGATGCTGCAGATTTTAATGTAAATCTATTGAACACAGCTTTAAAGGGGTACTCCGCTGTTCAGCATTTGGAACAAACTGTTCCGAACACTGAAGCTGGCGTCGGGAGCTCCTGACATCATAGCCCCTCCCCCACATGCCGTCACACCCCGCCCCATCAATGCAAGTCTATGACAGCTGTCACGCCCCCTCCCATAGACTTGCATTGAGGGGGCGGGATGTGACGTCATGAGGAGGGTAGGGCTATGACGTCACGAGCTGCCAACTCCAGCGTTTGGAACATCGCTGAGCAGCGGAGTACCCCTTTAAATATGTGCAGGATCCTGTACCTGTGAATGCACCCTAAATCTCTTGGGAGGTTCGTTCATTTTTAGGTACCACCACTCCCAACCTTGTTAAAGTATTGTCTCAGGATAGGCATTGTGACATATCAATGTCTGACTGTAACCCTGTCCTACTGTGACCCTGTTAAAACACTAGAGGGAACAGGTAGTCGTGTATGTAAAGTATCTTGCGTCTTAATCTCCTTTTGGATCCATTTGGCTGCATAATAATGATTGACTATATTGGGACACAAAGGTGGATGTACCATAGTGGCAGACCATGCAGCTGCTATGGGGCCCTTGGAGAGAGGGGGCCCTCTGCTTGGTTTTTGCCGTTCCTTTTTCTATTGGCAAAAAAACTGTGCAGAACTCCTCTCTCCAGGGAACTGGGGTCAGCAAATCAATGGAAGGGGCATTGACCAATGAGTCATGGAAAGCAATGGGGAATATACACCAGACATTTATGTTCTGGGAACAGAATAGGTGGCCCATTTCGACATTTGCCATTGGGTCCCTTTTCTTCTATGCACACACTCATTGGACTGACCATGCAAAGAAGGTAGGAGCACATGATGAAGTGGCATAATTCCTTACTAGGCATTGTTTCCTTCTAGGCTACCATTTTTTAACCAGCCCCTGAGGGTCACCTACCAGACACTGACGGCCCATCCTAGCCATAACAGGTCTATCCAGTAGGGCTGGGCGGTATACCGGTTCATACCGAATACAGAAATTTTTGTTTTGCACGATATGAATTTTAACCCATACCGTAATACCGATTTGGCCCCTCCCCCTCGGGAATGAATGAATCATCAGCCCAGCGCTGCCCCCACATCGGGGAACTAATCCTATGTGACCCGCGAGCGCTGTTCTGCCCCCCAATTAATTATTAGCCCAGCGCTGTCCCCATCAGGGTACTACTCACATGTCACCCGCATGCGCTGCCCTCCTCGTCTTGTTTGTTGTGGCCGCCGGCATTGACACTCTATACCAGTGGTCTCCAACCTGCGGACCTCCAGATGTTGCAAAACTCTGGAGGTCCGCAGGTTGGAGACCACTGGTCTATACTGTGCGGTATCCCTATGCCCGGGCTGCAAAAAATAAACAAAAAAAACTTTAACTCACCTCCGGCCTCCGGTACCGGCCTCACTTTTTTCCTGGGGACGGGAATGGCGGACAGCCGTAAGCCTATCACCGGCCGCAGCGATGTTTTGCCTCGGCCGGTGATAGGCTGAGCCCCCTGTCATGTAAGAAGCCGGCCAGAGCTCCTTACATGACAGTGAGCTCAGCCTATCACCGGCCAAGGCGGAACATCGCTGCGGGCGGTGATAGGCTGACAGCTCTCCGACGTTCACGTCCCCAGCATAAGGCCGACGTAGGTGCGTTAAAGTTTATTTTGTTTACCTTCTGCAGCCCGAGCATTGGGATGCCGCACAGAATAGAGTGTCAGCGCCAGCGGCCGCAACAAGCAGGACGAGGAGTGCAGCGCATGCAGGTGATATGTGAGTATTTACCCCGATGGGGATGTGGGCTGATTATTAATATGGGGGGGGGGGGGCTAGCAAATACCGTTATATACCGTGGAACCACCAAAAGTTTAAAAAATACCGTGATGCACATATTTGATCATACCGCCCAGCCCTACTACCCAGCAAAGCATGATGCCCAAGATTTCTTGCACTAACCAAAGTTTAACTCAGTAACATGACCGGGTACAGATGGGTAACAGTCTCGGAGACAACTTTCTGGACCGGCACCATAGTCTCTTTGGATCCAGCCTCCAGAACAGAAAGAGTTAATTGTGCAATTACTTCTATCCAAGGTCAGCATCTACGTTCTATTAAAATCTTTGGTTATCTCCCATCTGTTCTGTCATGCGATGGATTGATTTGTACTGCAGCAAAGACATTTCCGCAGATAAGACCCGGAGATCCATGGGGTGTGTTGTACGCAGCATTACCGCGCTCACATTCGGCGGATACTATTCCCTCAAGTGTTTTGTCTGTTACATTTGTTGCTTTGATTTGTGTTGCCACAAAGGGGAATTGTCACAATTATCTTGCTTCCTTTGATGTAAGTTCCTAAAGTAGAAGTGAAGAAGCGAGATTGTTACATCCCATTATCATATGTGTTGTGAAGCGGCTCCTCACTCCGGGAGGCATTTAAAGGAAAATAA
Source organism: Hyla sarda (assembly GCF_029499605.1). NCBI lineage: Eukaryota > Metazoa > Chordata > Amphibia > Anura > Hylidae > Hyla > Hyla sarda. Next base: position 299,638,386 of record NC_079194.1, on the reverse strand, counting down.
CCATCTAAATAACATGAAAAGGATTCAATGGATCTAAATGTCTGGCAGCCATTACGGATCTGACTTCGGGAACTTTACAAAGTCATTGGTTGGCACTTACCTAGACCGCCACATCTTAAGGGAGCCTCGAGTAATAGTCTACTTGTGTATTTCTGCTCTGCACATGGTTTTTGTGCTACTACAGTATGGATTCCAGATAGTAGCTGTCATGTCTGTCCTGGTCTGTGTTCACACACATTTATTGGAATTGCTGTGTGTGAACAGTTTTATGTTCTTTGGTCAGGGAAGAGTTAATTTCTCTGGTCTTTTCAGCCTCAGCCTCTGTCAGCCTATAACCTTTTTGATGTGTCTATTTATAGTCAGCCCAGCCTAGCCATTGTGCTGGTGATTCTGTTAGGGACCGACCAGGGGACAAGGAAGGTGAGCCCTAAACTGACCCTAAAACCATCTCTCCCTGCCTACTTGCCCATTCACCCTAAGCAGTGGATCGACAACTGGGCGCCGCCATTGGGACATCCTTGTCTACTGGAGGTGTTCTGAAGGGATTGTGAGTCTGTTGATTTATCAATTTTCCTGTCTGGTGTTTTGAATTCTATGTTTATTAGTTCTTGATTTCAGATCTTTGGAGTTCTGTACATTACTACTGATCTATAGTGTCCTCTGTTCACGACCACGGATCTATAGTGTCCTCTGTTCATGTCCGCTGATAGTGTCCTCTGTGCTGCTCACTGATCTGTGTCCTGTTGTATGTTCCTGTAATGTTTCTGCTTTGTGACCGACTATGAGAACAGTGTCCTATGTTAGACATCCCTGTTTCTGCTCCATGGGGACAACCTTGTCTACTGGAAGTGTTCTGAAGGGATTGTGATTTCTGTCTTGTGTTCAGGGTGATACTTCTTATAGACTTCCTGATGTCTAGCTGCTAACATGCTGCTAATGGAGGCTTTGGGTGAAACATTTCTTTTTGGAGTTTTTAATCTATTGTCTCTGTTTTAGCATGCACTTTGTATTTTCTGGCTTTAGCCATGTTATGTGGCATGCTCTGTCTGTTTTCCCCCTTTTAGGATTTGTTTATCCTTTCTGCTATGTGTCAGTTCACACTGTTTTCTCTTGTATCCGTTTATGTGAAGTTCTGTGTTGCCGTGTTTTTCTGTTTTTCCTACTAGGCCAGCTTATGTCCACACTGCGGAGTGTGCCGCTGGCCAGTAGTCTATTTGGATTTATTATTAATGGCTACTCCTATAGTGGAGTGGGGAGCTCAGTTTGTACTCTTGTCTTCTGCATTTGTTATAGCTGGCTTTTTGAACCTTTGGGTCCTCTCTCTGACTATTCTCTCTGGTATTAGTGACTTGGTACTTTGACTTCTCCTGGCTTAGTGTGTAGTCATATTTTGTTAGTCTGTCTGTTTTCCCCCTGGCCCCCGGACCTAGTCTGTTTCATTGTAGTTTATTATTTTGAGTTACGCCCCTCACGTATACAGGAAGGGACTGTCTTAGTGGTTACGGACCTGTCGTTTACGGCAGGTACGTAAGTAGGCAGGGATAGTGGAGCAGGCAAGATTAGTGTGCACTCCTTCCCTGCCCATTCCTGACAGTAGCAATAAGTAGTTGTTCTCTCCATGAATACTCCACCGCAAGCAATATGTATCACACTCCTCCCGTCATGTCATTTTACTTTCCCTTCATAGGCGTGACGTGGTAGGGTGATAATCGATAAAAAAATAAAAATTAAGCAGTTTTGAATTAATGAATCATGAGCGCTTCTGTTATGTTTGTTTATAATTATTTAATTTATTTATTTAATTTATTTATTAATGAATAAAAAAAATTGTAATTTTTTTATTTGAACTAAACTTAAAATACAGAAATAAGAAATACTTTTTATATAAGTTAATATGTTTGTATATATTGTTTTTCTGTTACCTTGTACACTGCTGATAATTTGCCCCTACATTGTTTCCCTTGAGTTCATCTATACTATTATTAGTCAGTGACCACATGTACTTTTTCTGGATTAAACCAATAGAATTTCCTGACTAATTTTTTATTTATTTTTTGTTTCTGGACATATTTAGTCAATTTCGGATGACCTCACTGATACCTGTGAGATCTTGTCACAACTTCCCACTGATAACAGAGAGATCATGGAAAAGAACAGTCGGACGTATTGGGTTCCAACACACTAATCCTATGTTCCTAATGGAGTACTCTACCCTTAGACATCTTATTCTCTATCCAAAGGAAAGGAGATAAGATGTCTGATCATGGGGGAACCACCTCTCTCCAGGGAACTGCATTGTCAGCAAGTCTATGGGAGGGGGCGTGATGGAGTACCACTTTAAGGTATTTTTTTTTTACTTAAAGGGGTTATTCAGTGTGTTTGAAAACGTATCCCCTATCATGTCTGATTGCCTGGCATCCAACCTCAGGGACATCCCGTGATCCACCAAACCTCCCGCATACAGTGGGGTCGGTATGTGTTCTACACATTCTCTATTGAAGTGCTGGAGATACACGAGCGCCGTACTCGACTGTCTCTGGCATAGAGAAAATGCATGGAGGGAGCATGTCAACAAGGCCCCATGCACACAGAGATTTCAGTGCCGTTCTGGTGATCACAAGGGGACCCTAGTGGTTGGACCCCCCCCCCATGGCTAGATGCACATCCCCTATCCTGTGGACTTGGGAGTCACAACAGGACCCCATTTACTAGTCTTAGTTCTCATGAAAAGTTTAAATCAAAGAATTTAAGATGCAAAACCAGTTAGGACCACTGTAAATAGAAAATAAGTTTCTAAACACTAGATAAATCAAGTGGTGCCAGAACTTTAAACAGATTTGTATAATTAGTTCTATTTAAAAATCTTAATTCTTCCTGTACTTATCAGCTGCTGTATGCTCCACAGGAAGTTGTGTAGTTCTTTCCAGTCTGACTACAGTGCTCTCTGCTGACACCTCTGTCCATGGCAGGAACTGTTCAGAGCAAAATCGGTTTGCTATGGGGATTTGCTCTTGCTCTGGACAGTTCCTGACATGGACAGAGGTGGCAGCAGAGAGCACTGTACTCAGACTGGAAAGAACTACGCAACTTCCTGTGGAGCATACAACAGCTGATAAGTACTGGAAGGATTAAGATTTTTAAATAGAAGTAATTTACAAATCTGCTTAACTTTCTGGCACCAGTTCATTTAAAAAATAGAAATAAAATAAGTGTTTTCCACCGGAGTACACCGGGATTACAAAAACATCACGGCTTTCTTCCAGAAACAGCTTCAAGCTTGTCCTCAAATTTTCTGTGCTATTGAAGCTTTGTTCCATTAAAGCGAATGGAGCCGACTTGTAATGCCACACATAACCTGAAGACAGGTATGAATCTGTTTTCAGAGGAAAGTAGCTATGTTTTTCTAATCCTATTTAAATGTAGTTGCATATAGGTGAGAATTTTTTTTTCTATAGCATCCATTGGAGCTAGCCACGTGACTAGAAGTATGGCACTATGAGTAAAACCCTAGCTTGAATAAAGCTGTAATGCAGCCATGTGACACTTCGCGTCTACAATACACTTAGTCAGCAGTTACCTCCCTCAGTAACCATTTGGCAGCCATATCCATAGCACAGTTCCAGCCAAAACACTACTTTCTGACCTAATTAAGTCTGCGATATGTAGAAACGTAGATATTTAAATGAGCAATAATTCTTTTCCCGGTCGGAATAATAGCCGCCTCTTTGTACGGATCTTAATTAAAAAACCTCTGCAAAGTCGATCAATACCGATCAATATGCCATGATGCCACCTGACAATACTAATTTACTTTACCAGATTTAACTTCAAAGATCAAGGCATGAACGTCCGGAGCAATAAAGAACATTGAAACAAACAAAAAAAAAAAAAACAATAAAAAAAGATTTTACATGGCCTTGATTCAGAGAATGGAGGAGCTGGGGCTTATTAATAATTTACATAAGTCTTGTCTAAGTTAATGAGAAAATGGAAAGGGGCCCATCGGCTTCACTTCTAATTGTGTGCACAATATTTTTTAAAGAAAACATAATTTATTCAATAGTTGAAAAAAAAAATTAGGGTAGGGCCACATTTTAGGGTAGCCGATGCCAGTCACTAGAGCGAGCTCCCTGCTGCGGCTGGCATGTGACCCTACCCTTACTCTGCATATGACTCTACGTTATGTGTAATCCTACCCTTACGGTGATCTATCAATTAGGGTTGGCCTATACTCGTAGCTGTGCAATCTATTTGGTGGCACAGGAAACATTATCCGAGGCAAGATACTGCTAGATAAAAGTAACAACTGGACAACGCGTTTCGGTGTGTTCTCACGCCTTCCTCAGTTCCGCAGTCATTTTATGGTGTCCTCTTTCGGTTTTCCTGTGTGCTGGCCGACAATTCTTTCTTATTTTCCATCAAGAATAAATCTACTACACCAGAGAGCGCCCCGTATCTTTTTTCCTTCTTCTCCTCCATTTTTCCAGTTGCCCATAGCAACCAATTAGATCGCTTCTTTCATTTTGCAGAGGCCTTGTTAAAAATCAAAGAAGCGATCTGATTGGTTGCTATGGGCAACTGGGCAACTTTTACGCTGTACATGTTTTGATAAATCTCTCACAGTGTATTTTGTCAGTGGCAGGGTCTAAATGGAGCACAAGCATGGCAGTCCTGGGGTCCTTCATTAGACCTTTGACTTTTGTGACAACCCTTCCAATCATGAGGAAGCCCCCCTCTCACTGTCCAGCTGCTTAGAAGCTGTGTATTTTTACTTTTTTTTTGAACAGGGCACCTTTGAGGTTAAATTGAACAGGCACATAAGCTAACATATAGCTAACACTCTACTGCAATACTGACCATTGCAGCAGTAAAGTGTACTTGTCACCAAACTAAACTTTTAATATATTCTTGCTTATGTAATTAAAAGACACTTTGCTATTTACCTGCTGTTAAAATTCTCAACCTTTATATGTTTTTAATGTGATTGAAAAAATGGCCACTAGGTGTTCCCTGCCGCAAGTCATTCGTTTGGTCTCCTCCCGGCCTGGCAGGAGACCAAACTCAGGAAGTGGGTGTGGGGCATGGCGAGGCCCAAGCTCTCCCTCTGAGGAACGCCCACTTTCTCCTGCCAGGAGCTCACACAATGTGAGCAAGGGGAAAGGTATGATAAGGGTAGGAGAGGTGTTGAGAGTATTTAGGGAATATAATCTGAGTTAGTCTAGAAATATGGTTTGATGACAGGTACTCTCTGACAGTTTCTGAGCCTCTGTCTTATTTGCACAGTACAAATCCATTCTCGGACAGAAAAAAACACTTACTATGATTATGAGCATGTGACACAAACGTCTATGGGTGTCAAATAAAAGCTTCATAGAACTTGTGTGAATCCATTGTAGAAGGTTATGCTGTACGTCAGCTTCTGAGTTTGTGCCTTCACTGGACTGTACAACTACATACTACAAAGAAACCAAGAACCTTTCATACAACTTCTTTGAGAATGGCCCCACAGACTTCTATTGGTTTAGTCCTGTATTATAGCATCATACTGGGGGCTTGTGTGAAGCCATTGCAGCAGGTTGTCAGCTATATATCCACTTCTGTGCCGGTGCCATCACATGTATATGCTCAGACATAAAAAAATAATCATGACTCTGAGTATGACCCCACACACTTCTTTTTTTGTCATATCCCAACTTCATACAGAAAGATTGTGTGAATCCATTGCAGCAGGTTGACAGCTGTATGTCAACTTTTGACTCTGTGCCATCAAATTTATATTTTCAAAAATATGACTGTGACCCCACAGACTTAATTTTTTTGTCATATCCCAGCTTCATACTAGGAGTTTGTGTTAAAGGGGTACTGCAGCCAAAATTGACGTATCCCCTACCCACAGGATAGGGGATAAGTAGCTGATCACTGGGGTCTGACCGCTGTCCTGTCCCCCCTGTGATCTCTATCTCTGAGTGAGGAGCGCGTGCAATAGATGGCACCCGCTCCATTGATTTCTATATCTGAGTCCAGTACTCAGGCATCATCAGTAGAGATGAGTGAACTTACAGTAAACTTGATTCGTCACAAACTTCTCAGCTCGGCAGTTGATGACTTTTCCTGCATAAATTAGTTCAGATGCCACGACTAAGAGCCAGACTAGGCTCGAAACGCGTCGGTTTCTTCTTCTTTGTGTGTCGTATGTCCATGGAAATCCTATGTTTTTAACCTGATGGATTAAAAGTCAAGTTTTACGCATTTTTCACCTCTCAAGTGGAGTAGCTGGAGGTCCGTGCTTTTTTGCCCACTCTTTGTCCATTCTATTCCGGGACCCGGCCCGCTGTTTGCCTGCCCTGCTCTCCGCACCATACAGGACTTCTGATCATCCAGCATCGCAGAGTGGTGAGCTGAAATAGTTTTCTTCCTTTTTCTCTATAAATTAGTTCAGCTTTCAGGTGCTCCGGTGGGCTGGAAAAGGTGGATACAGTCCTAGGAAAGAGTCTCCTAGGATTGTATCCACCTTTTCCATCCCACCGGAGCACCAGAAAGCTGAACTAATTTATGCAGGAAAAGTCAGCAACTGCCGAGCTGAGAAGTTCGTGACGAATCTAATTTACTGTAAATTCGCCCAACTCTAATCATCAGCCCTGATCAGAGGTAGATGACACGCATTCCTGACTGAGCAAGCCAGAGTCCTGTTTCGGAGATCAGGGGGGTCCCACCTGATGGACCCCCTCACAATAAGCTACTAATCTCATTTCCTGTGGATAGGGGATAAGTTAATTTTGCCTTTCAGTACCCCCTTAAGCCATTGCAGCAGGTTGTCGGCTATATATCTACTTCCGAGCCTGTGTCATCACATGTATATTTTCAGAGACAAAAAAAACGACTATGAGTAAGACCCCACAGACTTCTATTGTTGTATTACAGCTTCACTGTTGTCATAGCTTCATACTGGGAGATTGCGTGAAGCCATTACAGCAGGTTGTCAACTTCGGAGCCTGTGTCATCACATGTATATTCTCATAGACACCATTTGATTCCATATGGTTATAAGCATAGCCCCACAGACTTCTGGTCCGGGATTGTAGAACGTACTTCCCACAAGCCCTCTGTGTATGCCATAGATAACTGGAAGAGGTTTTTATTAATTGTGTAACAATTTTATAAACCTTTTATAGCACTGTTATTAGATCACTATATGTTGTCACTTTCACTACATGGTAGCATTAGGTGGTACTGCTGAAATATATTGTGCACTTTTACACTCCATACTCTGGCATAGTGGTCTTAAATTTTGGCCCTCTAGATGTTGCAAAACTTAATCTCCCAGCATGCCCGGAATGCCAAGGATCGGCTACAAACTGGGGCAAGTAAGCAAGGATTGGCTACAAACTTGGGCAAGTTAGCAAGGATCGGCTACAAACTGGGGCAAGTAAGCAAGGATCGGCTACAAACTTGGGCATGTAAGCAAGGATCGGCTACAAACTGGGGAAAGTAAGCAAGGATCGGCTACAAACTGGGGCAAGTAAGCAAGGATCGGCTACAAACTGGAGAAAGTAAGCAAGGATCAGCTGAAAATTGGGGCAAGGAAGCAACGATCGGCTACAAATTGGGGCAAGTAAGCAAGGATCAGCTGCAAACTGGGGCAAGTAAGCAGGGATCGGCTACAAACTGGGGCAAGTAAGCAAGAATTGGGTACAAACTGGGGCAAGTAACAAGCATTGGCTAAAAACTGGGGCAAGTAAGCAAGGATCCGCTATGAACTGGGGCAAGAAAGAAAGGTCCAGCTACAAACTGGGGAAAGTGAGCAAGGAATGGCTAAAAACTGGGGCAAGTAAGCAATGATCGGCTACAAACTGGGGCAAGTAAGCAAGGATCGGCTACAAACTGGGGCAAGTAAGCAAGGATCAGCTACAAACTGGGGCAAGTAAGCAAGGATCGGCTACACACTGGGGTAGGTAAGCAGGGATCAGCTGCAAATTGGGGCAAGGAAGCAATGATCGGCTACAAATTGGGGCAATTAAGCAAGGATCAGCTGCAAACTGGGGCAAGTAAGCAGGGATCGGCTACAAACTGGGGCGAGTAAGCAAGAATTGGGTACAAACTGGGGCAAGTAACAAGCATCGGCTAAAAACTGGGGCAAGTAAGCAAGGATCGGCGATGAACTGGGGCAAGAAAGAAAGGTCCAGCTACAAACTGGGGCAAGTAAGCAAGGATTGGCTAAAAACTGGGGCAAGTAAGCAATGATCGGCTACAAACTGGGGCAAGCAAGCAAGGATCGGCTACAAACTGGGGCAAGTAAGCAATGATCGGCTACAAACTGGGGCAAGTAAGCAATGATCGGCTACAAACTGGGGCAAGTAAGCAAGGATCGGCTAAAAACTGGGGCAAGTAAGCAAGGATCGGCTACAAACTGGGGCAAGTAAGCAAGGATCGGCTACAAACTGGGGCAAGTAAGCAAGGATCGGCTACAAACTGAGGCAAATAAGCAAGGATCGGCTACAAACTGGACCCAATATACCAGTGATCTCAAACTGTGGCCCTTCACATGTTACAAAACTTCAACTTCCAGCATGCCCAGACAGCCAACGGCTGTCTGGGCATGCTGGGAGTTGAAGTTTTGCAACATCTGGTGGGCCACAGTTTGAAACCACTGCACAAAGGGATGAGATGAGAGGGAATCCTTAATTTACCTTTCAGGGACAGTGTGGATCCTCTGAAGGAGGCAGAAAGGCCTTTGGCTGTCTGGGCATACGGAGAGTTGTAGTTTTGCAACATCTGGAGGGCCACAGTTTGACACCACTACTCTAGCATGTAAGAGAGCTCAGTTGGGAATAGGGACTGATGCGAGAGATGGCGATCTCTTTACAGCGCTGCAGGATACGTTGACGCCATATTTTTTAGCAATGGGCAATATTACCGAATGCAAAAGACTAAACAGTTCCAGACGTGTTCTATTCTCACTTCACATTTTCGAGAATCTGTGATTTCACAATCTTTACTAATGTCTCTTTGAGTTTTTCCCCCGTTCTTTGTTTCTCTGAGATACGGCATAAAATGTACGAAAATGAACTTCAATGATATCTTATGCTTTAAACATACGCCTGGGGGTTATCTCTGCCAATGTTACATATTCCAATTTTTTTTTTATCTTGAGGAATACGTCTAATTTCTATCCGTTACATTAAAATAATTCTCTCTTTTCTTTGAGAGTCCGAGAGCGAAGACCTGACCTGTTTCCTCAGCGGGGATTTGCATAGAACCTTGTTAATGAATTTCAGAAAAGTCCTTAAAGGAAGGACAGTGGATAAAATGTGGAGCGAGGAATTAGACTGTTACCAGGATGTAAATGACTCGCGGTTACCAACAAGGGATTTCATGGATTAAATAGATTTTATTTTATTTTTTAAGGACAGACAGGATGTGGTAACCAATGTCAATAACATTTCGCGTATCTTCAGTACTACACCACTGTGTGTCTCAGGAGTCATTTTAAGACTATTTTAGTATATAATGGAAATTTATAAATTTTGATCCAGTGCCAAAATAGTTAATTTTATAATAATAATTATTATTATTATTTTATTTATTATCTTTAGTAAACTAGTTAGCAAGGATCGGCTACAAACTGGAGAAAGTAAGCAAGGATCGGCTACAAACTGGGGAAAGTAAGCAAGGATCAGCTGCAAATTGGGGCAAGGAAGCAACGATTGGCTACAAATTGTGGCAAGTAAGCAAGGATCAGCTGCAAACTGGGGAAAGTAAGCAGGGATCGGCTACAAACTGGGGCAAGTAAGCAAGAATTGGGTACAAACTGGGGCAAGTAACAAGCATCGGCTAAAAACTGGGGCAAGTAAACAAGGATCGGCTATGAACTGGGGCAAGAAAGAAAGGTCCAGCTACAAACTGTGTGTCTCAGGAGTCATTTTAAGACTATTTTATAAATTTTGATCCAGTGCCAAAATAGTTAATTTTATAATAATAATAATAATTATTATTATTATTATTTTATTTATTATCTTTAGTAAACTATTCATGTTTTAGAGTGTCATATTGAAATATGTATTTTTTTTAAATATAAAAATATTTGTTACCATAAGGATTCCCCGTTCTCAGTAAACATATCTCTAGCTGTAAGCATTCAATTACTCACATTCACTCTGTAAGTGTACAGAAGCAGGGACGCCTTACATTTTACAGGAGTCCCTGCTCCTGTATGTTCTGAACGGTGAGGCTATGCCTAGCCCGACCAATTTCTTCAGTTGGCCAGAGGTAAGCAGTGATGCTGAATGCATCTTCCGTTACACAGTATCATGGCAGGGTTGTGCACTTGTGAATAGGAGCAGGCCCAGAGCGGTGATGCTCTATGCATTAGTGCTTTCACTCACTTGTACAGTCATAAGACCAGACGTCCTATGTCCGGCCCAGCTAGTGTAGGGCCACATATGAATTGGCCATCTAACACTGCGTTCACACGGCCGTCTAGACCCATCCCGTTCTTCTCCTGTCAAAAATAAAAACAGACTTTAAAAAAAAAGGACACTAAAGGATGCAAACGGATGTTATCCATTTGTACCCATTTGGATCCGTTATTGTTCAGTTAATAAACAACAATTTTTTTTTTGTTACTGAGCATGCTCAGAAGTAAAAATGGATCAAAAACGCATTGAGAAAAACAGATGCAAATGGATGACATCCCGTCTGACGGGAGAAAGAAAAAAAGAAAAAATACTTTATGCACCGTCTTTTCATTCATGAAAAAAAAATGGAAATGAGTGCAGACGGGTGCAAATGGATATAAAAGGATTGTAAAAAATCCAATTGACATCAATGGAATTATTTCACAACCGTTTGTAATCTGTTTACAAGCAGCAACAAAACCTAAATGGGGGGGGGGAGGGGAAAGATGGCCGTGTGAACGCACCCTAATCTAGAGTCCTGCATACCCCACACACTTATAAAGAAAAACCTGTAAATGTCCTGCTCTTACCATCCACACATTGAGAAAGCCTGTGAGTCCTGCTTCCCTGCCCACCTATACAGAAAGCCTATGAGTTCTGCTCCCCATGCCCATTCATAGAGAAATCCTGTTAGTCATGTTCTCCTGTCCCATATATAGAGTAATCCAGTGAGTCCTTCATCCCCCCCCCCCCAACCACTGGTGGAGAAAGCCTGTGAGTCCTGCTCTCCCTGCCCACCTATACAGAAAGCCTATGAGTTCTGCTTCCTCTGCCCACTCATAGAGGAAAGCCTGTGAGTCTGTTATGAATGGGGGTGGAAAAGTGAGCCCTAAAGCTGTCCCTATAAACCACTCCCTGCATACTTGCTCAAATGCCCTAAATGACCGATGGACAGCTTGGAGTCGGTCCCTTTATTGCACTTAAGTGCATGGGAGTCGAAGTCAACAAAACAAACGGAACTGTACATGTCAGGGAAAAAGTCAGGAACATAACGGGAATGCAATAACTAACAAACAGATATATAAATACAAACAAGGCAGAATATAGCATACTAACATACAGTTCAGAAACCGGAATCTAGATTAACGGCAGATATGATAAGATGAACAAGACTAGATATGAGGATAAGTATACAGCAGACAAAACCAGGAGATGCAGGGAATGAACACTAAGCGGCTCAGAAAATAAAGATCACTGTTCACACTGGACTCAGAACAAGGAACACACAAGACACCCCACTCCAATCATGGAGGGACATCAATACCAAAGCCAAATAGGCTCATAGCCAGCTGGCCTAAGAGGGAACAAAAATCCTAAATACAAGCAAACACGGTATAGGCACAAGACTCACTCACTCCTAGATAGACAGAATAGCACAAGGCTCAGAACAGGATTCTATCCTTGGAGTTGCAGGATCAAATAAGGTCAAAACAGGACTGACAAAACACACAGTGTGAATACAGACCAAGGCAACACAAAGCAAATGCAGAACAAACATACACAAATACTCAAACCCGACAAATGTACTAAAACAAAGCAGGCTAAAATCTATATATCAAACAGTACAGTTAACCATGGTTAATACTCAGGATATGTGCACAGAGACATAGTTAACATGATGCCAACATGGTCAGAGTACAGGTCAAATTACCAGCAGAAAACAGCACCTGAAGAGGCCTTATAAATCCTCCCAGTGCTGAAGTAGAAAAAAGTTAACTCTTCCCATCCCAGGGAGACTTAACAAAAGAAACTGTTCAGACATAGCCTAATGACTGAACGGGACCAAAAGCAAAAAATACAAAATGCAGATATGCGGACATTACAGAGTCATTCTCTTCTGCCCACTTATAGAGGAAAGCCTGTGAGTCCTTCCCTGCACACAGAGTGATTGACAGATTTCCTTGTATAAGTTGGGCAGGGATTGAAGGCCTCAAAGGCTCCCTCTAGTCCTGACAGAGTATTCCAGAATTTAAATAGTTTTCATATGTTGGCAGGGGGAGGGGCTGCTAAGGATAACTGATATATTTCTTTAATTTATTATTTCAATTATTAGAAGGTGTAATGATTTAAGAGAGAGTAGAGACATTTTTAATATAGTTTTTGTACAAATTAGAGACCAGGTGAACCATGAGAGCCCAATATATATTTCAGCCCCCCCGGCTATACTTTATATTCCTTATAACTGTAAGTCAGGGCGTAGGCAGATCTACATTCCTGCCCTGCAGATTCTTGCTCTTGGAATATCCTAAGCTACTAAATAATTCTGTTTATTTTCATTTTATAGGGAAATACATATTCATTTCTCCACGATTTGTGGCTCTAAAGTAAATTAAATTTGCCCAAATAATGAAATAATATAATGTGTAGTAGAAGTAAATTAAAAGTTGACTTACTTAAAGGGGTACTCCAGAGGAAAAACATGTTGTCAAATCAACTGGTGCCAGAAAGTTATACAGATTTGTGAATAATTTCTATTTAAAAATAAAAATGCTTCCAGTACTTATCAGATGCTGTAATCTCCAAAGGAATTTGTGTAGTTCTTTCCAATCTGACCGCAATCCTTTCTGCTGCCATCTCTGTCTGTGTCAGGAACTGTCCAGAGCAGGAGAGGTTTGCTATGGGGATTTGCTCAGTCTCTTGACAGTTCCTGACATGGACAGAGGTGGCAGCAGAGAGCAGTGTGGTCAGGCTGAAAATAACTACACAACTTCCTCTGGAGCATACAGCAGCTGATAAGTACTGGAAGGATTAGGATTTTTATATAGAAGTAATTTACAAATCTGTTTAACTTTTTGGCACTAGTTGATTTGAAAACCATTTTTCCTCCGGAGTACCCCTTTAAATAGTCATGAATTCCATAAAGAAATGTAATCCCCACAGAATCTCCCTTCATTAGCCAAGTTACTGGTCTGCGGAGGTTACCATCAACTATTGATCGGGAAGACTTCAAAGAAACCCGAGAAGAGATCATAACAATCAGCGAGAATCAAAGTAGCGAAAGGCGCAATTAATAAACAGATGAACGGACCTCGCTAAAGATCTAAGTAATGCGAAAAGTTAATTCTACAAGACATTGCTATCTCCTACCGTGTACTGTGACCTTCCCAGCTCTTTCCAATAGTAGTACGTGGAGGAGATCCTATTATATCATAACCTTCTGAGTATTGACTTTCGGATTGTTTTTTAATTAGCATTTTAATTGCTCATCAAAGTAATGGAAGAAGCTTTGGAAAATGGGGCCTTTGCTAATCCCTTTGGTGAGGGACTAGATGCAAGGTCAAGCAATGCTTGGATGAGATACTTTGGTGTTGGCATTTTATTATAATCACTGACTAAGCCCCCTTTTTGATTGTGCTTGTTTGGAAAAGCTTTAGCAAAAGATATGAACTGGTTAATTCAATTACATTGAACTTATGTTGAAGGAATAAAAAAAACAAAAAAGCTAAATTTTCAAAGACGGAAACCTATATTTTCTTAAATAGGAAGAAGAAAAAAATCCATATTTGGACTTTGCGTCTGTGCTTTTAGGTTGTCTATTAAGCTGATTATTAGAAAGCTGCTAAATATATATATATATATATATATATATATATATATATATATGTGCAAAATAAAAATGGATTTATTATCAAAGCATTGTAGGTCCAGCACCTAAACTATAGAAAACCGTTACGTGACCTTTTATCATCTGTGCTGCATGCTGTACGTAAACCCCTGAGATAGAGATGACGTGTGAAGTCTATCTCCTATATAGAGACAAAAGGATCTCCTGAGACTGTAAAATTTGTAATTGGTTTGGATCCTGATTTGTAAGTGTATCAAACACCAATGCAAAGTGTAACGCTGCTGCTTGGCAACCACCACTGTACCATGTGTCCTGGTTCTTACCAGCCTCAGGCGATATCTTCTGTGCCATGTTTCTGCTGTGCTTCCTGGTCTTCCTGCTCTGGTGTGTCTCCTGTTGCAGTTCCTGTTTTGTCCTCTAGGGTCCAGGCTCAAGCACTGGCTGAATCTTATAGAGACAGTGTGCACTCACTAATGGGTCCTGCTCCAATCCCTGCATGACACTCCCTATATAAACCTGTTCCACTTGTTTCCTGATGCTTCAGCAAGGTTGTGTTTTCTGTATTGTCAAGTTGTCTGAACCCTGTCTTCTGAACCTGAGCTCCTGATCCTGCCAACCTGTAACCATCTTGGCTAGCTGTTCTCACAACATCTGCTCAGCTAATATACACCTGTTTAGCTCTGTTGCATCCGACACTTTCTTTAGTGTCAGTTTGCCCCATTCTTACTTCCAGGCTGGCTGCCACTTACGGCACAGCAGGTACACGCCCGTTGGGCATTACACAAAGTATTCACAGGTGCAGGGACTCCTGTCAAAGGTAAGAATTCCTGCTCCTGTACAATACACTGCATGGCTGGGCTGGATGGAGAGTACCTAATTCAGCAAATATATGTCATAGCAAACTTCATTGTCTACAGCGTTGCCTCTTACCTTCGGGCCACTATTTGCACAAGTGCAGGGATTAAACAAATTCGAAACTAATCACAAAACTTTTGGATTGTAACAGATTGCAAATTTTTTGCAAAATTCAGACCGAATCTAGTTTGTGCAGAATCTCGATTGGGATGAATCTCCTGAGACTTTCAAATTTGTTATGGATTCAGTTCCTGTATTGTAAGTGTATCAATTGCCAATGCAAAGTATGTACAGATGCAGGGATTCCTGTCAAAGACAAAAGTCCCTGTTCCTGTACTCTACGCTGAGTGGCTGGAACAGATGGAGAATTCCCGGCCCGGTGAGTGCAAACTGCGTTGTCTACATTTTGAATGCAGCTCTGGAGGCTGTTGGAGCACAAGAGAAATAAAGCGTCTTTCTAAGCAGACTATGATAGTAGTTATTATTGGTGTTGATGATCTATCGCAGTGGCCAATCCCAACCTGTAGCTGTTGCACAACTACAATTCCCAGCATGCTGAGAGTTGTAGTTTTGCAACAGCTAGAACATTTGTTCAAGGCCTTGAACAGCATTATTAGACATTTATTATGTGGAATTCGTAGGTAAACTAGTTCACAAGGATTAATTGGGCAATAGATAAATAAGATTAATAAATATAAATATGAGAACAATAAAGTGTGATGGATGCAGATACCGAACAATAATAGAAATGGATAAAGTGTGATAGATTGGGACTAATAGGAAATACAAATGTAAATAAATAAAAATACAAATGAATGAATGAATTGATAAATAAAATTAATATAAATAAATGAATGAATAAATACACTATTTACTTTCATTCATTCATTTATTTATTTTTATTTATTTATTTACTTTTGTAATTCCACTTTTAGTTTAATTTTGTGCACTTGACTAAGTTTCCTAAATTCAGATAGAGTACACCAGTTTTTCCTTTTCACTTCTCTATGTATTATGTGCCTGAGCAGCAAAGTTCTCATTTCTAATGAAAGTTTACTGCAAGGACTTATTATTATGTTATTATTTTGAGTAGCAACAACACATAATGGAAAAAAACACAAAAAAAATCTATAATATAGATGAGCAGTGTGTTCATAGATAATAGCATGGCCTGGTCTGACACTTTGTACATATTCACTTACAAAAAAAAACACTTATCAGGGTTATTTAGCATTAGATGCCCTTATTTCACCTTAAATATACACTGATCAGCTCTATTATTAAAACCACATGCCTAATATTGTGTCCGTCCCTCATTCTCTGACCCAACAAGGTTTTGTGCCTGGAAACTAAAGAAGCAGTGGCTTTTTACAAGCCGTCAAAAAATATTCAGACTTTGGGGAGTAGCAACTGGATTGACATTCTAGAAATTGACCAAAACCCTCTAAATAGTTTTTCCCCAACAGTTAGTGTACCACACACACTGGCACATTACCATGCAATGAAACAGATTTTGCACAGAACAGATGCAGAACACTCTCTGCTGCTTTACCACAATTATTATATATGTGGCTTCTATCTGTGTTGGTCATTACTCACTGTCCCTCACAGAGATCTTCACCTAACACCTACTATCTCTACAAATGCTGCTGAAGCTATGTGCATAGGCTTTAATAGTGGCTCTGACATCATTCCTAAATTGCCTCCTGATTGGCTGGGAGAGCTGTTTGCAAGGCATTATGTACTACTTTGAGGTCATGTGATCCTCCCTCTGTCTCCTTTCTGCCATGCTCCTGACACTATTTTAGAAGACTCCAGGTTGCCCGAGGTTCATGTTTTTGCCAAACTGAGCTTTTAGCCAAGTTCAGACTAAACCTGAGATCTATAGGATAGGCTCCCCTCATCCCCTTAATAATAATAATAATTATTATTATTATGTTTAATATTAATGCAAAATCACTAGTAGCACTAATAGTAATAGTACCAGTTATGCAAATTATAATATAAATATACTATAAAGCTTGGCTTACATGTAGTCTCAGCCTCTCATCAACAATACCCCAAAATATAACTCCAGCAGAAGCTTCAACTTAGGCCACTGTTATAGGCATAGAGTGGCATGGCAATTGTTGCCCATAACCTTTCATGCTTACAAAAAATGTATAATGTATGATGTCCTTGTTTCACTATTTCATATCCCAACCTCATATCCTGTCCTTATATCCCATCCATTGCACTAACTATTCTTTGCTCTTGCCCAAACAGTCTGTAGGATGTTTAAAAGTCCAGGCCAATCTCTGCAGCCCTAGAATAACCCGATCAGGAAATGTACCGGGAGTCCCATAACCTTGCATCATGGGATTTAAGTGAAACCCCCTACCCTTGCATTTGTGGTTGGGTAAGGGTTAACTTAATATTTTTTAGTTGACATATAAGTAACATCTACAGCCAATTGAAAGCTGGGACATACTGTATATACATATAAACATACATACATTCATATATATATATATATATATATATATATATATATATATATATACATATATATATATATATATATATATATATATATATATATATTGTTCTAACACTATATGTGCATTATTATTATTATTGTTGTTGTGTTGAAACACGTAATTCCCAGCTTCTATTTTTCCTGTTTCTATACAATACGTTTTCCATCCACAATGTAGAATTCTACACAACATAGAAAACACAAACCTTCCTTCATCTTCAGAGATCTCCATTTAATTAGCTGGAGCCCTATGTGTCCTTAGAGGGATGGGAAACTTGTGGCTTTTTTTTCTTACCGCTAAGTATATCGATATTTTCATAGCATCATCTTGGAGGTGACAGAAAATCATTGCAGTCTAGGACAGCGAGAGGTCCCCTGTGGCACAGTGCATGTACATCACCGTCTGTCTCAGGAACACAGTGTCATGGTCCTTGTCTGCCGCTGACTGAGAGGAAAACCTGTCACTTCTATCACATGGTATATTGTCCATAGGAGACTTATGAGGGGCGGCAGAAGTTTAGAGCCATGATAAGTCAATCTGGTAAGGCTGAAAATTTGTTATTGTAAGTAAGTGAGAGGCGTCATGGAACAGAAGGGGAAGTGTTTACGGTCGGCTTGGAAAAATTCTACAGCAAGTAAAGAAAAAAAGAATAAATAAATAAATTCCATAATCTTAAACAGAATTCGGTAAAGATCTGTTCTGGCGGCTGTAGTAAGCCTGATCCATTAAGGAGAGAAAATAAATAAATAAATAAATATATACCATACAGGTTTTCTTTTTTATTTATTTGGACAAAACTAATGTTAGCTGGAAGTCAATATAGAAATATCAACCACCATACTCCCATGGTGTTTTTATATTTATGTTTTTTTCCCCCCTCTCTAACTGTGTTTTTAGACTCATTGGTGGTTTTTCAAAATGGCAGCCTGCTCTGCTGAAAATTGCAGTGTCCCCCCCCCCCCCCCCAAAGACCAGAAAATAAAATAAATACCAGAAAAAAAAGTTCCGCACATGATGGGCCATCAGGTTTTGTTGGGGAAACAAGGGAAATCTTTCTCTTCCGCATAATCCCTCATTTACTTTTGTAGTTCTGTATAAATTGATATAGGGGCAGTATATGGGTTTTCTCCCATACTTGAGAGATATGAGAGATAGACTGGAACACTGATGATAGAGGATCCGCTGGACCTGTGTGGTAGATGACTCGGACTGTACCAGGGAGCAGAGTCTAAGGTGCCGCTGGTTTTCACCAGAGCCCGCCGCAAAGCAGGATGGACTTGATGTGGCAGGCGGCACCAGGTCGCTACCCCTGGCACGGCTCGACCACACATGTGGCTGAGGAGATTTAAGGCACAAGTGGGATAAGACAACTCGTGGTCAGGATAACAGGAGGTCAGGGCTGGCGGCACAGTAGCGTAGGAACGTGGCAAGGGGTCAGTAGGCAGACGGCAAAGGAGCAAGGTCAGGTCAAGGAGAAAAGGGTATGATACACGACAAGGCAACTCTCAGGAATGCTTTCTCTCAGGCACTTGGGCAACAAATATCCGGCAGAGAAGTGTGGGAGGTGGAGGAATTTATCAATGAGCCACAGGTGCTACTTAATTAATGGGCGCACTGGCCCTTTAAATCTTAAAGCTCCGGCCCTAGGGGACGGGGACACACGAGCTGGAGCAGAGAGGCAGAGGTGGGGGCAGGAGAAGCACCAGGTGAGTGACAGGCTGGGATTGGCATGAGGGCGTGTCCACGATGCGAATCCCAGCCCCGCCGGCAGCAGCAGGTAACTGAACCATGCGCTCATGGCCAGCGTGCATAACGTAACAGATATGAGTTTGGGATGTGAGGACTGTATATGTGAATGGGATATGAGAAGAAGATATGAGAACGGGATATGAGGATGTGATATGAGGACAAGATTTGAGGTTGGCATATGAGGACGTCATATGAGGACAGGTTATGCTTTCAGCATATGAGCACAAGACATCAGGTTGGCTTATGAGGACAAGATATGAGGTCAGGAATCAGGATATGAGAACAGAATATGAGGACAAGACATTAGGTTGGAATATGAGGGCGTGACATGAGATCGGGATATGAGGATGGGATATGAGGTTGGGATACAAGGTTTGGCTATGAGGATGGGATATGAGGTCAGGATATAAGTATGGAATATGACAGGATGGGATATGAGGATGGAATATGAGGACAGGATGTGAGGTTGGGATATGAGGACGGGATATAAGGTTGGGATATGAGGTCAGGATATAAGTATGGAATATGACAGGATATGAGGATGGGATATGAGGTCAGGATATAAGTATGGAATATGACAGGATATGAGGATGGGATATGAGGACAGGATGTAAGGTTGGGATATGAGGATGGGATATGAGGTTGGAATATGAGGTCATGATATGAGGAGGGGATATGAGGTCAGGATATAAGGATGGAATATGAGGACAGGATGGGATATGAGGTAGGGATATGAGGACGGGATATAAGGTCGAGATATGAGGTCGAGATATGAGGTTGGGATATGAGGATAGAATATGAGGACGGGATGTGAGGGTGAGATATGAGGTCAAGATATGAGTTTGGGATATGAGGAAAGAATATGAGGTCGGGATATGAGGACAGGATATTAGGACGTTATAAGGATGGGATATGAAGATGAGTGTTTCATTGTTCTTTTTAATCTCCCACAAGGTTTAGATAGGAAGACCGGGAAGCACCAGGTGTTCTGCTAATTAGTGATTAGTTAGTGGTTAGAAATTATAGACATTATTTGAGATATAAAACTTTTTACATTTAAGTTGATCAACATTGAATGAATCTTTATCTAAAATTCCCCTTTAAACAGATTGGGATCATCCCGAATCCCAAGACAGACTTAAAGGGGTACTCCGCCCCTAGACATCTTATCCCCTATCCAAAGGATAGGGGATAAGATGTCAGATCGCCGCAGTCCTGCTGCTGGGGAGCCCCGGGATCCCCGCTATCATTACAGCACACAGCGAGTTATCTCTGTGCGTAATGACGGGCGATACAGGGGACGGAGCCACATGACGTCATGGCTCCGCCCCTCGTGACATCACGGCCCGTCCCCTTAATGCAAGTCTATGGCAGGGGGCATGACGACCGCCACGCCCCCTCCAATAGACTTGTATTGAAAGGGGCGGGCCATGATGTCACGAGGGGCGGGGCCGTGACGTAACGATGCTCCGTCCCCTGTATCGCCCGCCATTATGCACAGAGCGAACACACTCTGTGCTGTAATGATAGTGGGGTGCCGCAGCGGGGATCCCGGGGATAAGATAGGGGATAAGATAGGGGATAAGATTTCTTTGGATAGGGGATAAGATGTCTAGGGGCGGAGTACCCCTTTAACCAAAAGGGCTAGACCTTTCCCCAGGCTGTGACCATAAATACATTCTGTAGATATAAAACTATATAAGACTACGATTTCATCCGTGTTTGTGGCTTCGGTTCTTCTCCCCTGAGATTAACTCCATTCAAAAACACTAAAATGCTTTTTGTAAACCATTTACACTATAGAACCAACCGCAGCGCCCAGAGGGAAGACAGATGAATAGCACTCTCCAAAGTTTTACACCTAAAATGGATTATTGTACGGAAACCATCATGAGCATCCAGGAGTCTGTTGTGCCACGAGACACTTATGAATTATTCAGTGTTATTATTGTCATTTTCT
Organism: Hyla sarda; assembly: GCF_029499605.1. Lineage (NCBI taxonomy): Eukaryota > Metazoa > Chordata > Amphibia > Anura > Hylidae > Hyla > Hyla sarda. The sequence goes on along the minus strand of NC_079194.1, from coordinate 299,617,284 downwards.
GGTGTCCTCTCATTTTGTGACTTTACAGTCTATTATTCCTTTTGAGAAAACAGATGAACGGGGAGAAGAAACCTTAAATTACATTTCTGAGAGTCTATTAGGAACAAAATCAACAAGTCTACTAATAAACATACTGACATGGAATGAATATGTCGGGTATAGCATCTGCTGCCGCCACCAGGGCCGGCTCTGCCTATAGGCAAAATAGGCAGCTGTCTAGAGTGCTTTCTTAAAAGGGTATTCCAATGAAAATCATTTTATTTATTTTTTCATATGAACTGGCTCCAGAAAGTTAAACAAATTTGTAAATTACTCCTATAAAAAAAAAATCTTAATTCGTCCAGTACTTACCAGCTGCTGAAGTTGAGTTGGTCTTTTCTGTCTGACCACAGTGCTCTCTGCTGACACCTCTGTCTGTCTCAGGAACTGTCCGGAGTAGGAGAAAATCCCCATGGCAAACCTCTCCTGCTCTGGACAGTTCCTGGGATGTCAGCAGAGAGCACTGTGGTCAGACAGAAAAGAACAACTCAACTTCAGCAGCTGATAAGTACAGGAAGGATTAGGTTTTCTAATCGAAGTAATTTACAAATCTTGTGTGAATACGAGAGGTGTCAGCTCACCCAATCTTCCGCACAGCAATATAAAGCCTCCAATTTGAGAAGAAAAGTACAAAAGCCAGCGGTATGAAAAACTTCCCCTTTATTGGATTCCAAGATAAAACTTCAACTTCAAAGGTGACGTTTTTCATACCGCTGGCTTTTGTACTTTTCTTCTCTAATTTACAAATCTGTTTAACTTTCCGGAGCCAGTTGATATGAAAAAAGAAAAAAAGAGAGTTTTTTACTGGAATATCCCTTTAAATAAATAAAGTTAAGAAAGCCAGCATCTGAAGTACCCGCCCATCCAGCAAACCCTCCTCCCCGGTACCATAATAATCTGCATCTGGCAGCGCCACCACCGAGACAGGCACAGTCACAAAGGTCAGGTCCATCCAGCATCCTGACATTACGCCTCCATACATCCACCCGCTTAACAGTGTTTCACACCAACAGTAAGGCGGGGTGTGTCAAAGGGCGGAGTCAATAGGCGGGGTCAAGGGGCAGCAAAATGAGCTTTTGCCCAGGGTGGCAAAAATCATTGCACCAGACCTGGCCGTCACCCGTATGGCAACAAAGTAGCGTCTTTTAGCAGTGTCCCTCCCCTTTTCTGTAGACTCTACATCGGTGTCTTCCAACCAGGGTGCCTCCAGCTGTTGTAAAACTACAACTCCCAGCATGCCAGGACAGCCATTGGATTTTTTGTGTGGTCTTTTTAATTCATCAATGTCAGCTACACATCCCCCAGTTACACAGCGAGATGTGCGTCCGATAACAATGATTTTACTTTATGCACAAAAAGTAGGATCAGCTGACAAAAAAAACCCAAAAAAAAAACGATTGTTTGTGGGCTGATCGCATCTTTTGTGCATCAAGTAAAATAATCACTGCCCTTTTAACTAGTAGTAGTCTGGCGCGCACTTTTCTCATTTTATCCCGTCCTGGCTGCAAAATAAAAGAAAACGCACTTTCTCTTACCTGCCAACGAGCCCCCGGAGCTCCGGTACAGGTGTTTGGTCCCCGGGCTGTATTCTTCTTACTTCCTGTTAGCCTGGCACGTCACACGGAGCTTCAGCCTATCACCGGCCGCAGCGATGTCCCGCCTCGGCTGGTTATAGGCTGAAGCTCCGTGTGACGTGCCAGGCTAACAGGAAGTAAGAAGAATACAGCCCGGGGACCAAACACCTGTACCGGAGCTCCGGGGCTCGTTGGCAGGTAAGAGAAAGTTTGTTTTCTTTTATTTTGCAGCCCGGACGAGAGAAAAGGAAAAAAGTGTGCGCCGGAGTTCTCCTTTAATACTGCACTTCAGAGCAGCACTCATCATTCTGCTGATGGGGTCACTATGTACATACATTACATTACTTATCCTGTACTGATCCTGAGTTATATCCTGTATTATACTCCAGAGCTGTACTCACTATTCTGCTGGTGAGGTCACTGTGTACATACATTACATTACTTATCCTGTACTGATCCTGAGTTATATCCTGTATTATACTCCAGAGCTGTACTCACTATTCTGCTGGTGAGGTCACTGTGTACATACATTACATTACTTATCCTGTACTGATCCTGAGTTATATCCTGTATTATACTTCAGAGCTGTACTCACTATTCTGCTGGTGAGGTCACTGTGTACATACATTACATTACTTATCCTGTACTGATCCTGAGTAATATCCTGTATTATACTCCAGAGCTGTACTCACTATTCTGCTGGTGGAGTCATTGTGTACATATATTACATTACTTATCCTGTACTGATCCTGAGTTATATCCTGTATTATTCTCCAGAGCTGTACTCACTATTCTGCTGGTGGGGTCACTGTGTACATACATTACATTACTTATCCTGTACTGATCCTGAGTTATATCCTGTATTATACTCCAGAGCTGTACACACTATTCTGCTGGTGAGGTCACTGTGTACATACATTACATTACTTATCCTATACTGATCCTGGGTTATATCCTGTATTATACTCCAGAGCTGTACTCACTATTCTGCTGGTGAGGTCACTGTGTACATACATTGCATTACTTATCCTGTACTGATCCTGAGTTATATCCTGTATTATACTCCAGAGCTGTACTCACTATTCTGCTGGTGGGGTCACTGTGTACATACATTACATTACTTATCCTGTACTGATCCTCAGTTATATCCTGTATTATACTCCAGAGCTGTACTCGCGATTCTGCTGGTGGAGTCATTGTGTACATACCTTACATTACTTATCCTGTACTGATCCTGAGTTATATCCTGTATTATACCCCAGAGCTGTACTCACTATTCTGCTGGTGAGGTCACTGTGTACATACATTACATTACTTATCCTGTACTGATCCTGAGTTATATCCTGTATTATTCTCCAGAGCTGTACTCACTATTCTGCTGGTGAGGTCACTGTGTACATATATTACATTACTTATCCTGTACTGATCCTAATTTTATTAATAATAACAACAACAATAATATGATATTAACAATAAAAATGATGATGATAAAAATAAGAGAATAATATTAATTATATTAACTCTTTATTTAATTTTGGACATATCTATATTCTTTATATTGAGCTGACGTGGATGCAGAATGTTCGTTTCTTGCCGAAATTGCACTTTTTAAAGCATCTCTATGGGAACAAAGTTTTTTTTCTTAGAACTTTTGCCGGCTCGGTTTAGTACACATCCTATCCTGTTGTATTGACCTTGACTGGAGACGACAGCCGCAAATTCACTCGCAGGTCGTTACGGATTATTTTATGTTCTTTTCTCACCATTAATTAAAATGATAAAAATTAAATAAAAAAAAATGTATATTCTCTTTTATTGATTTCCTTACCGCTAAATATTTGTGACGGCTTCGTCAAATTTATGCGACTGTTAAGAAGTTTCTACTTCTCGGCGCATATGGTATTCCGTTTTTTTATTAGCACAGATGTTCAATAAAACCGCCATCACAAAACATTAGTTCAGTTTCAGACATCTTGTGCAGACGTTTGCAGCTGCTATGTCACTATGTTTTTTTTTTTTTTTTTACTGCGGTGGATTTCACATGAGTCACATCGGAACTTTGCCTTGATAACCTTTTAAAAACATTCAATAAAACTTTGAGGTAGAGATTAAAGGCCATTCCCATCCACATGGCACTCAATTTCTGCAGCCGGAATTTTCTACATTGACGACTGTCCTTTTAAAGCTGAGCGTCTGGTCGTGTCTTCGTAAAATATAACCGGATTGGTAAAAATTAAGTCCAATCTGGAGAGGCTCAGGTACTCGGTAAAATCCTTCTTTATTGATATAAAAAGCCATTTAAAATTACATGCTTATAGAGTTAGAAATATCAAGCCCATCTGGCACGTTTTGGGTTTAAACAACTTAATCATGGGTGTTTAAAGTCAAAAACAAGTTAGATTTGAGATGGAATTCCCCTAACAGCAGACAGTGGACAGCAGATTACATGGAAGGAAGAAAGACACCTATTGAAATTTAAAGCAATGTACATAGGGTAAGAAGTTAATTCTGGTATATGAAGTGACCTAACAATATGTTAGAAATCACAAAGGGAAAACGTCTGAATCAACGGAGCCTGTGTAAGAACCTTTCGACAAAGTATTGAAAAAATGTTGTTTTTTTGTAGCCAGATTCTTTCTTACTGACTATTGTCCTTCTAAAGCTAAACATCTGGTCATGTCTGCCGGCGCCGGTAGCTTGTGATGTCATAGCCCCACCCCATTGTGACATCACACCACACCCCCTCAACGCAAGTCTATGGGAGGGGACATGACAGCCGCCTTGTGATGTCATAGCCCTGCATAGCCCGGGGAAGGGCTTTGACGTTACGAGCTCCCGGCGCCGGCTCCAGCGTTCGGAACTGTTTGTTCCAAATGCTGAGCAGCAGAGTACCCCTGTAAGAAACCCAGCTTTCCCAGGTGCTGCGTTAAGCGATGCTCCAAACATCCATCCTTGCCCTGCATAATAATGGGATATACGTTAAGTGGTTTTCCACAGTGCTAAGCTTCTCAACTAAACCTGCTAAGCAAATAGACGCATGGAAACAAACTCAACCTGAGAAAGCGGCATTTATTGCTAACAGAGCCGAGTGCCCATGCCAACCAATAATGACCTTGTATTCATTAAAATAACTATGTCCCCCGGCAAGATACTGCCATGGCATACCATGCAAAGAATGTATCTCCTTTACTCCTGCGCTACGAGCGCTCTGTACTGATGTGCCAAACCTAATTGAAAGGCTTCGGTCTGTTCATAACACTTAAGGCTAATTTATTTGTAGTGACACACCGCTGCAGGCGGAATCCGAGAGGAAAGGGCGATATTTGGGAGCAAAAAAAAAAAAGAGAGATTAATTTTACTAAAAGGCCTCAGAGCGGATACGGGAGTCTCCTGTCCGATTATCATGATTCATAAAAATGGGATATAAGAGCTGTCAGCTTATTGTGGATGAAGGAAAACAGTTTAGCGGCAGAGAATAATTTGTTTAAGGCGCAAAATGACAATAATAGATCCCGATGTGAGGTGCTGGATATTGCTGGTTTTGGAGCAGGTGCTGGTCTTTGTTAGGTCTTCGCATATTACGGCCATTGCTTGGCGATAAAATAGCAAGTTCATCTTACAGTGAATGTGAATGTCGTCATTGAAGCTCTTTTTCCACCTTTTGGAAATATATATATATATATATATATATATATATATATATATATATATAATATACAGTAAAATCCCCCTTAGTGGAGACCTCCCAATAGGGGACACCCCCAAAAGCGGACGCGGGCACACCGTATAGGGACAAAACACACTTAGAAGGGGACAAACCAGTCTCAATAGGGGACAACCTGGCTTATGCGCCGGCCCTACTTTGTACACAGGGCCGCCATCAGGGGGTGTACTGCCAAAACCCCAGAAGGGGGCCTGCTTCTGTATGTTCGCTGGCAAAATCATTTGTCCCCCGTCCCCCCCCCCCCCCGCCTCTGACCCTCCTCCCTGCCACTTTATTTCCTCAAATCATCCCCCCCCCTTTTATTACCACCTGTGCCACATCATTTCCCCTTCAACCCCACTGTGACATTTCATTCCCTTTTTACTACTCTCTGTGCAAATTCATCACCCCCTCTTTACAACCCTGTGTGCCATTTCATCCCTCCTGTGCCATTTCATTCCCTCTTTATCCCCCTGTGCCAAATCATTACCCCTTAACCCTTGTGCCACATCACTTTTCCCCTTCTTTCCTTCCCTCTTTTTTTTTCTGGCCAGCAGGCTCAGGTACAGTGGCTCTCAACGGGTTTGACGTTCTCCTGACGTCCTATGCACTGCACTTACTGAGAGCAGCTGAGGGCACTAATAAGTGACGTCAGGAGCGTCACTTGTCAATACTGACAGCCACCGCTGCTCACAGTCTTTCAGTCAGTGCAGCGCAGAGGACGTCAGGAGAATGTCAAACCTGTTGTGCGCCCCTGTACCTGAGACTGCTGGCCAGGTCAGAATAGGGAGAGAAGGGAAGGGGAAAATTGATGGGGCACAAGGGGTAAAGGTGGGATGATTTTGCACATGGCACAGGGGGAATAATAAGGCACAGGGAGTTCAAGGGGGAGGAATGAAGTGGCATTGAAAAAAATCAAAAGGGGGAATAAAATGGCACAGGGAGGGGGGAGGGGGGGGGAGAAGAAATGGTGCATCTCTATAGCTACCAGAGATCTGTAGAGAGAAGTGAATTGGCATGAATCAGATTTGTTCTGATTTGCTAAAATAATAAAAAAAAATTGCTAAATTGCTGATTGCCCTGCAATTATTCACGTGAAATATGAAAAATAGCAGGAACTACTGTAAAATGGCAGGTGTCCCTGCTCCTGTTAAGAACACTGAGCGACTGGGCAGGTGTCCCTCCTCCACTACAGTACACTAAGTGTGACAATACGTTTTATTGTCAGACAGATGCCTTTGAGAGGTATAAAAAAAAGTGATGTACTTTGACAACAAACATCACACAAAAAAGCAAAAACAAATAAATAAAAAACATTCTAATAATAAAAATGAGATGTTAAAAAATTTGCTAATCCGATTCGGGTGTCACATTTAACTATCTGTAACAGTTTGCTAAGAATATAGTCAACAATAGTGGCTAAGGAAAAGACAAGTGGCGGTCACCGTAGCTTGGTGTGGAATCCAAAAATTATCAAAAAAGGAAGAAGAATGGAGAGCAAAAGTGGTGGCAAACTTACAGTTAAGCCAATTGTCTTCCACCCTTTTGGTGTTTCTCCGATTGTTCTTTGTTGGACTACTTTTTGTAGGCACTGACTTCTGCATACCGAGGAGGCTCCACAAGGCTTTGTCAAAATTGCCAAGATACTTACCGTAAACTTGCTCAACGTCATGAACTGATTGAACTGATTGTTGAGCTTCAGCCTAATGAATCCCACCCTATAAGATATTCCGTTAAAATGAGATTATCAATAGTGAGTCAATTTGGGAATTTTAATTTGTTCTGAATAGTGATGAGCATCAGGGGCCATATTCAAATTTGCGATATTTCGCGAATATATTGACTATTTTTTGTCAAATGTTCGTGAAATTTGCATATTCGCTATGTTCGTTCACTTTTTTTCCATGCAAAAATTTGCATAAAGATTTACATGTGAAAAAAACAAATATATTCCAATTTGCATTGCGAAATATTCGTGCTCAACACCAGTTCTGAATTTCCCCCCCAAAATATTCTGATTCTTCTTAATCCAAAACTTGGTGTTTTGTTTAGATCTCAGGGGCATCCTACACTGAAAGCGTAGGGTGCCTTGGAAAGTAGGTACAGGGGCAGGGACTCCTGTCAAAGGCAAGAGTCCCTGCTCTTGTATACCAAGCTACTTGACCCATCCAATGTATATGGTTGTCTCAGTGTACAGAACAGGAGCAGGGATTTTCACCTTCGACAGAAGTTCTTGCTCCTGTACTGGCACCGACCAATCAGCATTGAATCTGGCAGCTGATTCGCTCATTTTTAGTTTTCATCAGTCCAATATATATATATATATATATATATATATATATATATATATATATATATATATATATATATATATATATATTACCGGTTCCGCTCACCACCTATTAGGGAACATGCATCAGCTGAGCACGGACGTGCCGGTCCCGCCCTCGGCCAAACACGGAATGTGAACAAAGAAGTCGTCCAGCTCCCAAGATGCAATTAAAATAAGTATTCTTTATTGATCCATCAGATAGGATTCACACACAGAGGTAGAAGCGTCTGACGCGTTCCGCACGTTCCGTGCGAAACGCGTCAGAAGCTTCTACCTCTGTGTGTGAATCCTATCTTATGGATCAATAAAGAATACTTCTTTTAATTGCATCTTGGGAGCTGGACGACTTCTTTGTTCATATATATATATATATATATATATATATATATATATATATATATGTGTGTGTAAAATGGTGAGCATGGGCACAACATTCCACAAGAACACTTTTTGAATTCAAATGAGTGTAAAATAGAAACAGAAGGTCCATTACTACAATACAAATATCCACAAGGACCACAACAGTATAAACCTCCCAGACGTGAACATGTCAATATCCCGCAGATCGTGCAGATGTCGTTGGTCGTTGAGCCGTGTTCATATCTCTGCAGTATAGAATAGGGATGAATAGATCCGGGGGGGGGGGGGGGGCTCTGTTATATCCTGTCACCTTCTTTCTCCATAAAACAGTCCCCGAACATCTCAAAGACGTGAACGAGCCCTAATAGAATAAGTCTATTGGCCCTCCTTTACTACATGATTTGGATAGGGGATAACATGTATAGGGGCGGAGTACCCCTTTAAGTATGTAAAGCCCAATTGGCTGCAATCTTTAGGGCAACCTTGACCTTTCACTGTAATTTTTTTTCCGGAAAAAAAAAAAAAAAATCTGTCGCATTGTAAAAAAATGTGATTAATTCCAGTCCTGCGCCGGCACAGATTGGCGTCCTGTCATCTAATGGCCAAAACATTCTTCAAACGCAGGATATTGGTTCAGCAGAAGAAGAAATGTTTGCAAATTCCGACCTAGTTCTGAAAATCCTTTAAGGGGAAAAAAAAAAAAAAAAAGCCAAATTGCAGCAGTTTCGATCTCTGGGCTGCCATATGGCATTGTGGGAAAACCTTTTTTCTTCACTTTGATTTACATGTCATTTAAATGGCACTCGCAGCCAGACTTCGCATCGCTCTGCGGAATCGGTTTAAGGTCTTAAGCTCAGCTCTTCTGACATCTTTTTTTTTTTTGCTATGTATGTAAAAGAAAAGACACGGGGATAAAACGTGTCAGGTCCCCGCCGCTGCCATTTACAGGTGAAAGTCTGTGGTATATAGATCTACCGGGAGGGAGCAACATGATAAAAAATCTTCTATATGGTCACTTGTATAGGAAAGAGTCTGCATTCCTATAAAGAAGGTCGCTATAAAAAATGTATACAATCTACTTTAAAGGGGTACTCCAGTGGAATTTTTTTTTTAATCAACTGATGCCAGAAAGTTAAACAGATTTGTAAATTATTTCTATTAAAAAAAAAAAAAAATCTTTATCCTTCCAGTACTTTTTAGCAGCTGTATACTACAGAGGAAATTCTTTTCTTTATGAATTTCTTTTTTGTCTTGTCCTAAGTGCTCTCTGCTGACACCTCTGCCCGTATCAGGAACTGTCCAGAGCAGAAGAAAATCCTCATAGCAAACCTATGCTACTCTGGACAGTTCCTGACATGGACAGAAGTGTCAGCAGAGAGCACTGTGGACAAGACAAAAAAAAGAAATAAAAAAAGCAAATAATTTCCTCTGTAGCATACAGCTGCTAATAAGTACTGGAAGGATAACAATTTTTTTTAATAGAAGTCATTTACAAATCTGTTTAATTTTCTGCCACCAGTTCATAAAAAAAAAAAAAAAAAAGTTTTCCACCGGAGTACCCCTTTAACTTTTTGGTTTAGCCTATGGGCAACATATTCCACCTTATGCCTATATAGTGGTATACGTCAGTGTGTGGAGTACTAACAGTGTCAATAGTGGCTCGAGTGGAAGCTGATCTAAGAGATGTTGCGTGCTGAATAAAAAAAAAAAATCAGACAGCACTCACCATTTTGCTCACTTTTCTTTATTTTGTAAAAAAAGAAAAAAAAATATAGCCATAGCGGGGAGACACCACAGAGGGACGGGGATCGTGGCGAGGCCTCGCCACGATCCCCGTCCCTCTGTGATGTCTCCCCGCTATGGCTATATTTGAATTTTTTTTATAAAATAAAGAAAAGTGGGCAAAATGGTGAGTGCTCTATCTGATTATCATTATTATTCATGTGACATTTATACCAGTGGTAAGAAAGGACATGTTTCCACAGGGCACAACCACATAGAATACCCAGCCGATGGTACTGAAGTAACCGGATCACCACGGCATGGAAGAATAAGGCCAGAGGGCAGTCCAGTTCACTAGGTCACTTTACTGGAGAGTAAGGGAACAGTCACACAGATAAACACACCGTTCTAGCACAGTTCTCAGTTCCAAATTGTAGAGAGGTTGGTGTGGCGTTAAAGGGGTAACCGGGAAAAAAAAGTTTACCTTTCACTCGCTCCCAATAGCCTCCAGTATGGCTACTAACGATCTCTGGAAAAATTCACCTCCTTGTGCTAGGGCCCAATACATCCTCTAAGCCAATCACTGGCTGAGGCAGGACACCACTGCGGCCATTGATTGGCTTTGTGACAATGTGGGACGCAATGAGCCCCAGGACCAAGAAGTGAAGCAGGTACTGGAGTCCTCATGATACATTGATGCTAAGTCAATCAGCCGGTATCCCGCCATAGCCATTTATTGACTGTGAAGCACTCTGATATATTGGGCTTCAACACCAGGAAGTGAAGTTTACCGGAGATTAGTACACTGATGCGGGAGGCTATGGGGACCGAGTGAGAGGTAAGTATAGTTTTTTTTTGTTTGTTTTTTTTGGCAACCCTAACCCCTTAGTACTACGAAAGTCCGGTAGGTGCTCTGAGTTAGTTCCTGAGATGTTTAGGATACCTGTGGTAACGTGAATCATACCGGCTGGCTCCTGGTGGTAACAAAACTTCCTAACCCAATCAGAGGTCCACCAAGGAGAGGTCATTGTCAAAATGAATCCCTTTCAGGCTAGGAACTACTTAAAGGGGTACTCCGGTTAAAAACTTTTTATTTTTATTTTTTATAAATCAACTGGTGCCAGAAAGTTAAACAGATTTGTAAATTACTTCTATTAAAAAAATCTTTATCCTTGCAGTACTTATTAGCTGCTGAATACTACAGAGGAAATTCCTTTCTTTTTGGAAAACAGAGCTCTCTGCTTACATCACGAGCACAGTGCTTTCTGCTGACCTCTCTGTCCATTTTAAGAACTGTCCAGAGTAGGAGAAAATCCCCATAGCGAACATATGCTGCTCTGGACAGTTCCTAAAATGGACAGAGATGTCAGCAGAGAGCACTGTGCTCGTGATGTCAGCAGAGGGCACTGTGTTCCAAAAAGAAAACCATTTCCTCTGTAGTATTCAGCAGCTAATAAGTACTGGAAGGATTAAGATTTTTTAATAGAAGTCATTTACAAATCTGTTTATAGGATAACTGCAGCGCAATATACACTTATCCCATATCTACAAGATAGGGGATAAGTGTTTGATCGCGGGGGGTCCGACCGCTGGGACCCCCCTCGATCTCCCTAACGGGGCGCCGCCATTAGCGCTCATGGTGACGCCCCGTCTCCTCCCCGTCCCCATACAGTTCTATGGGGGAGACGGGGAGGCACGATTGCTGCCTCCCCGCCTCAGCCATAGAGATGTATGGAGGAGGCGTGCCGACTGCAACGTCATGCTGCGGCCGGCACGCCCCCTGCACGGGACAGCCACAGCCTTGTACAGGAGATCACAGGTGGTCCCAGCGGTCGGACCCCCTGCGATCAAACACTTATCCCCTATCCTGTGGATAGGGGATAAGTGTTAATTACGCTGCAGATGTCCTTTAATTTTCTGGCACCAGTTGATTTAAAAAAAAAAAAAAAGTTTCCACCGGAGTACCCCTTTAAGGTGTCTCCTCGAAAGTACCAGACTTTGTCCCATGTGTCCTTGGGTAGGCCTTGACAAGTTTTGGTGACTAACTACTTTGGCAGACTCCATCGAAAGATTACCTGACCATTGCGACCCCTGCCGATCCCAGAATAAAGAAGCACACCGCACCAGTGCCTCCTCTCCCACTCCTATGGATAGCAAGCTACAATATGAATACCCCCTTTAACCCTTTAAGGCAGTGTTTCACAACCAGGGTGCCTCCAGCTCTGGCAAACCTACAACTCCCAGCATGCTTGTGTGCCAATTGTTGGGATAGAGAATGAATGGAGGAATGGAAGAGGAGTGGAGGAGTGGAAGAGGAGTGGAGGAGTGGAAGAGGAGTGGAGGAGTGGGAGAGGAGTGGAAGAGGAGTGGAGGAGTGGAAGAGGAGTGGAGGAGTGGGAGAGGAGTGGAGGAGTGGGAGAGGAGTGGAAGAGGAGTGGATGAGTGGAAGAGGATTGGAGGAGTGGGAGAGGAGTGGGAGAGGAGTGGAGGAGTGGAAGAGGAGTGGAAGAGAAGTGGAGGAGTGGACGAGGAGTGGAGGAGGAGTGGAAGAGGAGTGGAGGAGTGGAGGAGGAGTGGAGGAGTGGGAGAGGAGTGGAAGAGGAGTGGAGGAGTGGAAGAGGATTGGAGGAGTGGGAGAGGAGTGGGAGAGGAGTGGAGAAGTGGAAGAGGAGTGGAAGAGAAGTGGAGGAGTGGAGGAGGAGTGGAGGAGGAGTGGAAGAGGAGTGGAGAAGTGGAAGAGGAGTGGAGGAGTGGGATCAGCAGGGGTCCAAACGGTCAGGACCCCACCAAGCTTATTATCCCCTATCCTATAGGTGGGGTAGGAAAACCCCTTTAATTCAAGAAATAATAAACATGCATAAAGGAAACATATAAATAAAAATAAAATTATTCAGCTCTGCTACATCTGTATCGGATCCACACGCTCTCGTGTCTATCCCGCACTTGTGTCTCAAATAACTTTGTTTGGGCAAAATATAAATGTCTCCGTGTGAAGTCCTGCCGCGGCGATATTACCTTATTTTCTTCAATTTGCTTCGATTACATTATTTCCCGCGTTTTCTGCCAAGATAACTGTATTTTCATTTCATGTACAATTCCAGAAGGACAAGACTGCGAAAGTCAATGGGGTCGATGACACCGCAATAAAGTGTTTGCAGATAATGCACCTGGTATTTTCGGCGAGGAGAGAGGATAAATCTATGTACATCTGAGGAAAGGTTATTCAAAGTATACGGTATGTGTGGAGACTGAGGGAAGGCCATAGAAGAAGATTAAAGGGGTACTCCGGTGGAAAACAATGTTTTCAAATCAACTAGTGCGGGAAAGTTTAACAAATTTGTTAATTATTTCTATTACAAAATCTTAATCCTTCCAGTACTTATCAGCTGCTGTATGCTCCAGAGGAAGTTGTGTGGTTTTTCCAGTCTGACCACAGTGCTCTCTGCTGACACCTCTGTCCATGTCAGGAACTATCCAGAGCAGGAGAGGTTTGCTATGGGAGTTTACTCCTGCTCTTGACAGTTCCTGAAACGGACAGCAGAGAGCACTGTCAGCAGAGAGCACTGTGGTCAGACTGGAAAAACTACACAACTTCCTCAGGAGCATACAGCAGCTCATAAGTACTGGAAGGATTAAGATTTTTAATAGAAGTAGTTTACAAATCTGTTTACCATTTTGGACACAGTAGATATGAAAATGTCCTTGGCTAGAGATTCCGCCTGGAGCAGGCGCTGACAAATAAATTGGCGTGATTAAGTCTCATCACTGCACCTTGTTGCCTAGTTAGGCTGTAATTTACAAATTTTCACAGCATTTTGGAAATGTTTTTGATGAGATTTTTCAACATCACTGTAAAAATGACATACACGCACACATATATACAGTATATATATATATATATATATATATATATATATATATATATATATATATATATATGTAGTAAATTTGAGTAGCCGTATTAGTCCAGTGATGAGTAAGGGGCAGATGAGGGGCAGGACAGGGGGCATTATATGTGAGGGGCACATGTCAGGGGGGCATTATATGTGAGGGGCACATGTCAGGGGGGGCATTATATGTGAGGGGCACATGTCAGGGGGGCATTATATGTGGGGGCACATGTCAGGGGGGCATTATATGTGGGGGCACATGTCAGGGGGGCATTATATGTGAGGGGCACAGGATATGGGGTATTATATATGAGGGGCACATGACGGGGGGGGGGGGGGTCCTGTCATGTTCCCCCACATATAATGCCCCCCTGACATGTGCCCCTTACTCATCATTTGCCCCTCTCACTTATAATTTGCTCCCCCCTCCCCTTTCTCACGCCCGTCACCTTTCTCCCACGATGCGGCTGCTCCATTCCTGCAGTCAGTGAGAGCCGCGGGGACGTGATCTCCGGGTGCCGGCGCGATGATGTGATGTCATTGCGCCGGCCTGCTGTGATTGGCTCTCATGGAGCAGCCGTGGCAGGTGATAGCAAGGTGACGGGCGTGAGAAAGGGGTGGTGGAGCGGGACAGCCGACAGCTCCTGCTCCACCATGCGATAGTTCAGGAAGAGGGGCAACAATCTCCCCCCTGGATCCGCCACTGTCTCCACAGTGGGCGGCGACCCGGCGGCTCGGATCGGATGCGCACAGCCAGCACTGCAGAGAGAGTGAGTGAGCCAGGCAGGGGCAGAGAGCTGCGAGTGCGAGCGCGCCCCGTCAGATGTTGCGCCCGATGCGGCCGCCCCCCCCTGCACCCCCCACGCTACGCCTCTGTACATATATATCCTGATCCCATGAGGATAGCTTCAGCAGTATAAAGATAGAGCTGGGGGGGGGGGATGTATAACCACTATATATCCTGATCCCATAGAGCTAGCAGCAGCAGTATATAGATAGAGCTGGAGGGGTGGGGTATTACTACTGTATATATCCTGATCTCATAGAGATAGCAGCAGCAGTATACAGATAGAGCTGGAGGGGAGGGGTATAACTTCTATATTTCCTGATCTCATAGAGAAAGCAGCAGCAGTATACAGATAGAGCTATAGGGGAGGGGATAAGACTACTATATATCCTTATCCGAGAGAGAGAGAGAGAGAGAGAGAGAGAGAGATAGAGAGAGAGAGAGAGATAGAGAGAGATAGAGAGAGAGAGAGAGAGAGAGAGAGAGAGAGAGAGAGAGAGCTGGAGGGGAGGTGTGTAACTATTATATATTCTGATTCCTTAGAGATAGCAGCAGTATACAGATAGAGCTGGAGGAGAGGTGTACAGCTTCTATGTATTGTAATCCCATAGACATAACAACAGCAGTATGCAGATAGAGCTGGAGGAGAGGTGTATAACTACTATATATCCTGATCTTATAGAGATAGCAGCAGCAATATACAGATAGAGCTGGAGTAGAGGTGTATAACTACCACATATCCTGATCTTGTAGAGATAGCAGCAGCAATTTACAGATAGAGCTGGAGTAGAGGTGTATAACTACCACATATCCTGATCTTATAGAGATAGCAGCAGCAGTATACAGATAGAGCTGAAGGGGAGGTATATAGTTACTATATATCCAGATCCCATAGAGATGGCAGCAGTAGTATACAGATAGAGCTTGGAAAGGTCTGAGAGCTAGCAAGAGTGATCTGAAGTCAGCGTACCCAGGACTGACCACTTCCCTTTTGTTTGGGTCTGAATGGCAGTCAAACAACCATGTTACTATAATTAAATGTATGGGTGCATTTGGAATAAAACAGATGGTGCTGTAGGACCAGTGATGATGAGTGTGCATTATATGGGTAAACAATGAAAACAATGACTTGCAATACCGTGCCCAGCCACTTGGTGTGCTATTGGAAAAAGAATGTCTACGAGTAACATAAAGCAGTTCCGCCAGTGCTGCAATTGCCTTGATGGGCACGAGCGGAGGGGGCAATTTAACCCATGAATGCTGTAATATGAATAAAAATAGGAAATAAAGTCAAATTCGACATTGAAGTATTTGTCCCCTGTGCCAGGGTTTACAGCAGATTGTCGAGTGCTCTGGCAGGGTATGACATGGAGACCCTTCTTATCCTTAAAATAGAATCCTGTATGCGCAGTATATAATGAAGAACGGATTAGAAAGTATGGATTTCGGTGGCGATAGGAACGTGTGTGTTTCCTACTTAGTCCTGTTAGTCAGCAGAACATTGAATTAGTCCTGTCCCATATAATTGCATTTCATGTCGTCCTGATGATGTGATAGGAACGTACAGCAGAGACGCAGCCCATAATACGGGCCAAGGGTCACCAGCCGCGGTACAGGAAATGGCAAATCAAGACGCATTCTCGATGTGACATTAGGCACCATGTACCATGTCTTGATCGTACCATATACTGTAACGTATCCCCAGTACAGCCCTATAGCTACACGTATCCCCGGTACAGCCCTATAGCTACACGTATCCCCGGTACAGCCCTATAGCTACACCGTACATATTGTTATTATTACAGGTTTGTTTTGCTGCACTACCGTCAACTAACCGACAAAGTAACCTGGGGGGGGGGGGGGGGGGCGATCAGGGGTACATGCTACAAAATTGCTGTACAGCCCATAGATCAGTGTTTCCAAACCAGTTTGACTAAAGCTATTGCAAAACTACAACTCCCAGCATGGCCGGACAGCCGAAGGCTGTCCGGCCATGCTGGGAGTTGTGGTTTTGCAACACCTGGGGGCACCCTGGTTGGGAAATACTGCTTTAGAAGGCTGAGACACGGTGCAACGTTTTGAGCCCCTGCCCAGTCTTCTTCCCGAAACCGGGGCTTGATACCTCATACAACTCATAAGGGGTTACCCTACCCCTACCCCCTGCTTAAACAATATATATTATTATACTCTTTGGAGCTACTATTAATCGCCTACACAGTGATATCCTATCAGTGGCTGTTATTTGTTTGTGGCTCTCACTAGCGCCCCCAGCGTATTCTCTTGTCACAGCGTAATGATCTTTTGATGGCTCATAAATGCGCAATCGATATGGCTTATTCTTGCCCCATTCACACAGTGCTTGTAACAAGCTCACCTGACCAGTCTGCGTCGGTTGCTGTCTGGTCTGTAAAGAGTTACAGTCCCTAGCCAATAGCAGCCCAGGAGGGGTCATTTGAATTCACTTGGCACTTTGTCTCTGTGTGTGCACATTCACTTTGTATTTCCATGGCTCTATTTTGATATTTCTAGTATTATGTGTACTCTGGTCGGGTTTTGTCTGTCCCGTTTGTGTCTTGCTTAGTATGTTCACACCTGTTTCGGTGAGTCATGAATCTTCACCCTCTGTTCAGACTTGTTTGTGCTTAGTGCAATTTTGTGTCCCTCCATGATTTGGAGTTTGGCTTTGTAGTTTATCCAGTTCCTCCTAGTGTTAGATATGTTTCTTGAGCTTTGCTTTGTTCCTAACTTATAAGTCAATTTGCTTTGTATCTAGTTTGAATTTTTACTTTGTTTCCTGTTCCTGGTTCGTGTTCAGACCAGTTTGTCTTTAAACGTTTGTGTCTGCACTTGTCGTTCTAGTATTTGTATATACTTGAGTTATATAGTGTCAGAGACCGCGGCAGCACAGAAAGAGACAGGACATCCACCACCAGCAACCCAGAACTGAGCATAATCAACCCCTGCGAACTATAAGTGGACCTGAGGAAGGCATTACGGTATGCCGAAATGCGTTGTCCTGAACTCTATCAATAAAAGTAATTTTGTCCTGTGCTGCTCGAGTCTTCTCTTCATGGCTACAGTTGTGCAGCACCTCCGCTAAACCGGTTTCTTTACCCCATTTTGCCTTTTGCCTATCCCCATCAGTCACCATTACTGGTGTCCGATACCGGTAAGAGAGCAGCAGCCAACCATTGCATTCGCCTTTACCTTATGCAACTTGCTGCCAACTTCGGCGCAGCTTTCAAAAAAGGTCGGTATATCACCTGGGTGTGGGGAAGGGTTCACACCAGCGGATACACCTCATCAGGGAGCGCCCCCTGTATACCAGCACAGGATTCCATGAATTCCCATGACCTTCTGATTTATACTAAAATATACAAAGCTTTGACACGTATGTTTTAAGTGACCCAAAGACAATTTCATTCTGCACGAGCTCAGTAAATAGAAAAAAAGGTTAATTGAGACATTCTTGTAGAAACATTATGGAAAACATTTTTTTTGTTGTAAATGACACGTGGCAAAGTGGACGCTGCGGTAAATGTCACTGCGGCACAGTATAGCGTGACGCGTAACAAATCTCACAGATACAAAATGTTCTGCATTTTATTTCATATGAGAACATTTGCACCAAATGGCGTCTCTTTAGTTTAGCCTCATTTACATGACATTACGGGGATCTCCAGCTGCCGCTACATTGTCACCTTTTTCATACTGTTAACTTTTTTAAAGTCGAGATGCTCAATGAGCCAAATAAGTGTGATTTAAATCCGATCAGCTGGCGTCCATTCCGAGCAGTCCGAGCCATTAGATCAGTGCGCGCCGTCTATTAGACTGTGTTGGCTGTAAGACGTTTAATAGGCAGCACTTTTCCTTTTTTATATTATTTTTTCAAAAATGTCTTCAATCTTCTGTCAACAGAAACAGTTGGCACCTGAGCAGACTTGCTGACCCCCCCCCCCCCCCCCCCCCCCCCGATTTTGGTGGGATGGTCTGAAGAGGTTGGCTATAAATAGAGAATTACAACCTCTTCGTGTTTAGATCCAGCTGAGGTATGAAGTTTTACCCACAATGGTCTCGCCATGAGGTTGGGGGGGGGGGGTGTACAGCCGAGGTATTTTTGTGCCTCGGGGAGTGGTGACCCTGAGGTGCCGAAACTACGCACTACAACCATATACTCTTCACCTTTGGCACTCACCCTTGGTATCCCGGCCTTCTGGCTAGGATCAGGGACATTTTTATAGATCCGGTGGGATGACCGGGCAGTATATCTGCACTCATTCACTTATTTATTATTTTTGTTTGTCACTGTGCCACTTTTACGTGTTTGTTTGTACACAGGATTGTCAGGATGCGGTAGCCCTTCTGGGTGTCCCTCCTGGCGGTCTAGGGGAGGTGTGTGTGGCCATTAAGTTCCTCACCTCCCTGCAACCCCCGGTCATCTTGGCTTCGGTCGAGATGCCATCAGTATACGGCTCCTCGGCTGATACCCTGGTTAACGCCTAGGATGAAGCCAGGAGCATTTTCGGCCCCTTAGTAGCTTTGGAAAAAAGGGGCATCAAACCTGGATCCTTGCAGGTGCCTTTTGGCCCGGAGGTGAAGGGTAGGTTTTTGGGGGCCTCTCTCCTGTTGGAGAAGGGCTTAGCGATAGACCGCATCCTTTGTGCAGTTTTTTTCAGTGTGACACGTTTGCACTTTTTTTTGCACTTTGGGTGCACTTGCCCCGGCATAAAAAAAAAAAAAAACACAATGCTCCCTGACTGTTGATCAACAGGGGAATATTTATAGATCCGGACAGATGTCTGGGCCGATTTTTACTGCGCACATTCACTTATTTATTTATTTACGTCACTGTATCTACGTTTGTGTTCTTTTGTGTGTCACTAGGATATGTTATGGGTGTGGTAGCCCTTTTGGGTGGCCCTCCTGTCGGTCCAGGGGAGGTGTGTGTGTGTGGCCATCAGGTTCCTCACCTCCCTGCCTATTCCTGGGTGCCCCTGCTTTGGCAGGGATACCAGCTGGTTTTATTGGTTCCTCCAGGGACATCTGGGCTGACCCCAGGAGCACTTTTGGTCCCTTAGTAGCTTCAGCAAAAAGGCGCATTGTACCTGACAAATTCTCCTGCCATCTGTACCATATCCTGCTGTAATCTTGTCATGTGGCACTTTTTAAGAAGATTAAAGAGCACCTGCCTGGACCTGGGTGCCACTCTATAAAGTGGTATTCCATGAAAAAAAAAATATGTTTCTTCATATCAACTGGTTCCAAAAAGTTTTACAAATTTGTAAATTCCTTCTATTATTTTTTTAAAAAATCCTACCAGTACTTATCAGCTGCTGAAGTTAAGTTGTTATTTTCTGTATGACCACAGTGTTCTCAGCTGACACCTCTGTCTATCTCAGGAACTGTCCAGAGTAGCAGCAAATCCCCATAGCAAACCTCTCCTGCTCTGGACAGTTCCTGACATGGACAGAGGTGTCAGCAGAGAGCACTGTTGTCAGACAGAAAAGAACAACTCAACTTCAGCAGCTGATATGTACTGGTAGGATTAAGACTTGCATTGTGGGGATGGGGCGTGACGTCATGAGGGTGTGTGGCTATGACGTCATGAGCTCCCGGCGCTGGCTCCCGCATTCGGAACAGTTTTTTTCAAACGCTGAGCAGCGGAGTACCCCTTTAAAGGGGCACTACGGCGGAAAACTTTTTAAAATCAACTGGTGCCAGAAAGTTAAACAGATTTGTAAATTTCTTCTATTAAAAAAAATCTTAATTCTTCCAGTACTTACTAGCTGCTGAATACTACAGAGGAAATTCTTTTCTTTTTTGGAACACAGAGCTCTTTGCTGACATCACGAGCACAGTGCTCTCTGCTGACATCTCTGTCCATTTTAAGAACTGTCCAGAGAAGGAGAAAATCCCCTTAGAAAACATAATTCTGCTCTGGACAGTTCCTAAAATGGACAGAGATGTCAGCAGAGAGCACTGTGGTCGTGATGTCAGCAGACAGCTCTGTGTTCCAAAAAGAAAAATAATTTCCTGTGTAATATGTAATATTCAGCAGCTAATAAGTACTGGAAGGATTAAGATTTTTTAAATAGAAGTAATTTACAAATCTGTTTAACTTTCTGGCACCAGTTGATTAAAAAACCAAAAAAAGTTTTCCACCGGAGTACCCCTTTAAAGGGGTACTCCGCTGCTCAGCGTTTGGAACAAACTGTTCCGAACGCTGAAGCCGGCGCCGGGAGCTTGTGACGTCATAGTCCCGCCCCCATGATGTCACACCCCGCCCCCTCAATGCAAGTCTATGGGAGGGGGCGTGATGGCAGTCATGCCCCCTCCCATGGACTTGCATTGAGGGGTGGGGTGTGACGTCATAAGGGGGCGGGTTATGACATCACGAGCTCCCGGTGTCGGCTAAAGCGTTTGTAACAGTTTGTTCCAAACATTGAGCAGCGGAGTACCCCCTTTAAAGGGGTACTCCGGTGGAAAACTTTATTTTTTTTTTATCAACTGGTGCCAGAAAGTTAAACAGATTTGTAAATTACTTCTATTAAAAAATCTTAATCCTTCCAGTACTTATTAGCTGCTGAGTATTACATATTACAGAGGGAATTATTTTTCTTTTTGGAACACAGAGCTCCAAACATTGAGCAGCGGAGTACCCCTTTAAGTCAAAGATAAAGCCTTGGCTGCTACCATCTCCAGTCTGAAGACACAGAATCTTCACTACCTGGCCATTGCACCATGTCGTTATACGATTATTTTTTTTTTGCTTACCGCCAGGCTTTCCCTTTTATGTACAATATGCAAGAATCCCCCGAGGGGAAAACAATCCGAGACAATATATTCTTAGTTTGGAAAGTGCCAACAAATGGCTATTACCCTGCCCCTCATTTGGGTTGCGGATTTGTATTACAGAGTGTGACAGGTTAGCACTTTGTACCCGGTGGTGAGGCTGCAGACACATCTCCTCTCAAGGTCTTCCTGCAGAACAAGCGCCAATGTTTTATTCATAGCGCCTTTTGTTTTGTTGGCGGTTACAGAAGTGTTTTCCTTTTAAGTTACTGACTTGGCATCTGCTTTAAGCGGTATCTAAATGAACACATCTTCCTGACCCATGGAAGCCCCGGGACTGCGGCTTCTTTTCATCTGCTCTGATCGTCCCCACATGAGAAGGCTGCCGACACCGGGCTCTGGACGCTGCCAACACCGGGCTCTGGACGCTGCCAACACCGGGCCCTGGACGCTGCCAACACTGGGCTCTGGGCGCTGCCAACACTGGGCCCTGGACGCTGCCAATACCGGGCTCTGGGCGCTGCCAACACCGGTCCCTGGACGCTGCCAACACAGGGTCCTGGACGCTGCCAACACCGGGCTCTAGACGCTGCCAACACCGGGCCCTGGACGCTGCCAACACCGGGCTCTGGACGCTGCCAACACTGGGCCCTGGAAGCTGTCGACACCGGGCTCTGGACGCTGCCTACACCGGGCCCTGGACGCTGCCAACACCGGGCTCTGGACGCTGCCGACACCGGGCTCTGGACGCTGCCAACACCGGGCCCTGGACGCTGCCAACACCGGGCTCTGGATGCTGCCAACACTGGGCTCTGGGCGCTGCCAACACCGGGCCCTGGACGCTGCCAACACTGGGCTCTGGGCGCTGCCAACACGGGGCTCTGGACGCTGCCAACACCGGGCCCTGGACGCTGCCAACACCGGGCTCTGGACGCTGCCGACACCGGGCTCTGGACGCTGCCAACACCGGGCCCTGGACGCTGCCAACACCGGGCTCTGGATGCTGCCAACACTGGGCTCTGGGCGCTGCCAACACCGGGCCCTGGACGCTGCCAACACTGGGCTCTGGGCGCTGCCAACACCGGGCCCTGGACGCTGCCAACACAGGGTCCTGGATGCTGCCAACACCGGGCTCTGGACGCTACCAACACCGGGCCCTGGACGCTGCCAACACTGGGTCCTGGACACAGGAATCCTACTCAGCCAATTGAGCTGCTTAAAGGGGTAATCCGGTGGAAAACATTTTTTTCTTAAATCAACTGGTGACAAGAAGTTAAACAGATTTGTTAATTATTTCTATTAAAAAAATCTTACTCCTTTGCTTTCAGTACTTCATAGCTGCTGAATACTACAGAGGAAATTATTTTCTTTTTGGAACACAGAGCTCTCTGCTGACATCACGAGCGCAGTGCTCTCTGCGGACATTTCTGTCCATTTTAGGAACTGTCCAGAGCAGCATATGTTTGCTATGGGGATTTTCTACAACTCTGGACAGTTCTTAAAATGGACAGAGATGTCAGCAGAGAGCACTGTGCTCGTGATGTCAGCAGAGAGCTCTGTGTTCCAAAAAGAAAATAATGTCTTCGGTAGTATTCAGCAGCTAATAAGTTTTTAATAAATACATTTTTTTTAATAGAAGTAATTTACAAATCTGTTTAACTTTCTGGCACCAGTTGATTTAAAAAAAAAAAAAAAAAGTTTTCCACCGGAGTACCCCTTTAAGCTGTCATGGAAATTGGATGGGAACTCTTTATTACACATATTATTATTATTATTATTATTATTATTATTATTATTATTATTATTATTATTGTGCTTCTAGCTCCTCTCTTTAGATCGTAGGTTGTTCAGCTTTAAGGATTGATGATAATTTAATATGCAGATCTGTGTTACTGATCAGTCTGAAGTCTTAGGTCCTCGCACATTTCATGTGATGATACATGGAGAACAGGGACGGTTCTGCCTATAGGCAAAACAGGTGGCTGCCTAGAGCGCACTATTTATGGGGGTACTGCTCTGCCTGCTGCAAGAAAGATAGTAACCAGCCAGCATCTGAAGCACCCGCCCAGCCAGAACCGCTGTCACGTGAGGAGGGAGTTTGTTACAGTGTGTCACCCCAGTAGTAAGGAGATTACATGAGGAGGAGGTTTGTTACAGTGTGTCACCCCAGTAGTAAGGAGATTACATGAGAAGGAGGTTTGTTACAGTGTGTCACCCCAGTAGTAAGGAGATTACATGAGGAGGAGGTTTGTTACAGTGTGTCACCCCAGTAGTAAGGAGATTACATGAGGAGGAGGTTTGTTACAGTGTGTCACCCCAGTAGTAAGGAGATTACATGAGGAGGAGGTTTGTTACAGTGTGTCACCCCAGTAGTAAGGTGATTACATGAGGAGGGGGTTTGTTACAGTGTGTCACCCCAGTAGTAAGGAGATTACATGAGGAGGAGGTTTGATACAGTGTGTCACCACAGTAGTAAGGAGATTACATGAGGAGGAGGTTTGTTACAGTGTGTCACCCCAGTAGTAAGGAGATTACATGAGGAGGAGGTTTGTTACAGTGTGTCACCCCAGTAGTAAGGTGATTACATGAGGAGGGGGTTTGTTACAGTGTGTCACCCCAGTAGTAAGGAGATTACATGAGGAGGAGGTTTGTTACAGTGTGTCACCACAGTAGTAAGGAGATTACATGAGGAGGAGGTTTGTTACAGTGTGTCACCCCAGTAGTAAGGAGATTACACGAGGAGGAGGTTTGTTACAGTGTGTCACCCCAGTAGTAAGGAGATTACACGAGGAGGAGGTTTGTTACAGTGTGTCACCCCAGTAGTAAGATGATTACATGAGGAGGAGGTTTGTTACAGTGTGTCACCCCAGTAGTAAGGAGATTACACGAGGAGGAGGTTTGTTACAGTGTGTCACCCCAGTAGTAAGGAGATTACACGAGGAGGAGGTTTGTTACAGTGTGTCACCCCAGTAGTAAGGAGATTACATGAGGAGGAGGTTTGTTACAGTGTGTCACCCCAGTAGTAAGGAGATTACATGAGGAGGAGGAGGTTTGTTACAGTGTGTCTTGGTATTTGTCAACCATGAAATTCACTAGAATATTTCCTAATGTATTACGCTTATTTCTTTTTGTTTGGTTCTTTTCTTTTTGTTCACTTTGTCGCAAGGATTCTTTAGGGTGAGGTGCCTTTTTGGAATAAACCCTCCTGGGGGTCTAGGGGAGGTGTGTGTGGTCAATTGGGGGGAGATTTATCAGAACCTGTGTAGAGGAAGAGCGGTGTGGTTGTTCATGGCAACCAATCAGATTGCTTCTTTCCTTTATTACAGGCCTCTTTAAAAATAAAAGAATCAATCTGATTGGTTGCTATGGGCAACTGCACCGCTCTTCCTTTACGCAGGTTTTCATAGATCTCCCCTTACGCTGCCAATCTCAACAAAAAGGAACATAACAAACTACTCTTCACAGCCAAAACACCACTCACCACCCTCCCCAATAATTGGGAGTAATATCTTCCTGTGTGATATATAAAATTCCATTTGAGAAGACCTTTGCAGCTCTGGGAAATGTCAGGGCGCGGACGCCATCTACTCCTGCTGCAATAAAAACTTATTTAGCTCAATTATTTCCCCGATACCATCTCTGACAGGGCCCAGATGCCACATTCATGTTCACAGCTCCTTGTCATGAGCGATTGTGTCCCCGCCAGAGAATATGAACTCTTAAAGGGGTACTCCGGTGGAAAACTTTTTTTATTTTTTATTTTAAATCAACTGGTGCCAGAAAGTTAAACAGATTTGCAAATGACCTCTATTAAAAAAAAATCTTAATCCTTCCGGTACTTATTAGCTGCTGAATACTACAGAGGAAATTCTTTTCTTTTTGGAACACAGAGCTCTATGCTGACATCACGAGCACAGTGCTCTCTGCTGACACCTCTGTCCATTTTAGGAACTGTCCAGAGCAGCATATGTTCGCTATGGGGATTTTCTCCTACTCTGGACAGTTCTTAAAATGGACAGAGAGGTCAGCAGAAAGCACTGTGCTCGTGATGTAAGCAGAGAGCTCTGTTTTCCAAAAAGAAAGGAATTTCCTCTGTAGTATTCAGCAGCTAAGGGGGATATCCACGCGCTGTCAAGCGGGTGCAGACCCTTTCGGCTTCCCTCTGATACACTTGTAATGAGGAACTGTTCCGTTTCATACGGATCAATTCCCCAACTGGTATGGCAGAAATGGTATGCTTAGCATGGCAAGAATCAGCTCTTAAGATAGTATTGCCCGTAATATCTTTGCGGTAAGGTTCTATTTCTACTTTTCTTGTTATGGAGTTACCCCGCAACAATAGATCCAAGAAGGGAACCTCCTGTTTGCTGTATGTGTACGTAAATTTTAGATTACAATGATTATCATTCATATATTGTATGAATGCAAATGCAAATCACGTCGTCCACATACCTCCCGTACCATGAGAGGCATGTGGAAAACCGATTCGGTTTTCCACATGCCTCTCATGGTATGGGAGGTATGTGGACGACGTGATTATGGTTTGGAAATCCGATCCAAAGGAGGCATTTGCATTCATACAATATATGAATGATAATCATTGTAATCTAAAATTTACGTACACATACAGCAAACAGGAGGTTCCCTTCTTGGATCTATTGTTGCGGGGTAACTCCATAACAAGAAAAGTAGAAATAGAACCTTACCGCAAAGATATTACGGGCAATACTATCTTAAGAGCTGATTCTTGCCATGCTAAGCATACCATTTCTGCCATACCAGTTGGGGAATTGATCCGTATGAAACGGAACAGTTCCTCATTACAAGTGTATCAGAGGGAAGCCGAAAGGGTCTGCACCCGCTTGACAGCGCGTGGATATCCCCCTTGGCTCCTGAACAAAGCCCGGGCTCGGGTCGATCATATGGACCGCAACAACCTGTTAACAGGTAGGAAACATTCCAGTACTCATGATCAGGTGACTTTTGTCACCACTTATAGTATGGAATTCAATGAAATCAAAAGAATTGTGAACAAACATCTACCTCTACTGGCAGCAGATCCAGTAGTAGGGGAAATCATCAAACCAGGGATCCGGTTTTCCACCCGACGTGCTCCAACTCTATCGAGCCTGCTTGTTCCTAGTATGGTTTGTGTAGAGGAGGAGCAGTCAACCTGGCTGAAAATTAAAGGTTTTCATAAGTGCGGTAACGCAAGGTGTGTGGTGTGCCCCTATGCAACAAAGGGCAATAAAATAGAAGGCACAATAGATGGTAAAATCCATATGATTCGCGAGTTTATTAACTGTGATAGTACCTTCATAATATATAGAGTCACCTGCACTACTTGCAAAATGGATTATGTAGGTAGCACTAAACGCACCTTAAAAAAGAGAATGCAGGAGCATATCAGGCATGCTGCAGGTCCTTTGATACCTAGCATGTCTAATGTCTCAAAACACTTTTTTCTTAAACATAATTCAGACATATCGTCCTTGCGTTTTTATGGCATTGAAAAAATCAAAAGAAGTAAAAGAGGAGGTGATCTTATACGTATTCTTCATAATAGAGAGATTATGTGGATTTACTTGTTGAATTGTACATATCCGCATGGCCTGAATAACAAGACGGACTTAATACTACATTACTAAAAAGTCCACCACTTGTTTTGTTTCCCATAGCTGTTATATAGTCCTATTGGATTTTATATGTGAGTTTTTTAATGATACATGTATTTTCCTGGTTTTACTTGTGTTGGATTGCACACTGACATAAGATGTCCCTCCCCTTCCTAATGGAAGGGATGGCCTTGCAGTATATAAGGCATTCTCATTTGAGTATTGGCAAGCTATGAGTAAGGGTATAGCAACCTGAAACGCGTCAGCCTTGTTTGGGACTGTTTTTCCATGTGCAATATCTCTATTTTTGTATATGTCCATGTCTTTCTGCCACCATGAAGGTTTTTAACGAGGATTTGTGAATAAAGCTTTGAAGATTTCATTCAGCCGTGCTGGCCTTTTTCTACTTTTTTCTAATTTACAAATCTGTTTAACATTGAGGCACCAGTTGATAAAAAAAATAAAATAAAAATAGACCCTAAGACAGTAAAAAAAATAATAATATATTAAATATATATATATATATATTTTTTTAAAGGGCTCGCAGCATATAGTTAATAGTTAATAGTTAATAGGGAAAAATGAAAAAAAAAATAATAATAATAATGCTAATTTTATATATATATATATATATATATATATAAATATATATATTTTATTATTATTATTATTATTATTATTATTATTATTATCATTATTATTATTTATTTATTTATTTTTATAATTTTTTTCTTTTCTTTCCAAGAAATTGAATTTGTATATTATTAGAAGAATACTGCATTAACACTTTGCTCTCCCCCATCAATAAGCGGGCGGCTGTACATTGCGTATAGACAGTCTGGCACCTTTAATACTGTCTGACAGCGGCTCTTACCGATAATTATTGGCTTTGAACGTCTGCGGCTATTTTGTACATAACAAAGCTGACTTGCATCAGTAAGAAGAGACCCGCAGAGCGAAAGGGGTTAAGGATCATTTGGAAAACATGAAATCAATTGAAACGGTTATATTTAGCCAGATGAAGGTCGGGGTAACTTGACATGGTTCTGCTTAAAACACATAAAGATTGGGCAAGTTCTTGGGGGCACGGCGACTGACAGGCTGTCATATCGTGTGCCCGTCAGATCATTAGTCAGAAGGGCATTACTCTGCCCGGGTCACACAATCGGAAGAGAAACTAAGCTGCCGCACATAGATTTTTCCTGTATTAATAGTTTTGTTTAAAGGGGTACTCCGACACTTTGTCCCGTGCAACTGTAGTCCTCTCCCCTACCATGACCACATGCAGCTGCTCAATACAGTGGTGTCTCAACATACGATGGCAATCCGTTCCAAATGGACCATCGTTTGTTGAAACCATCGCATGTTGAGGGATCCGTGCAATGTAAAGTATAGGACAGTGGTCTACAACCTGCGGACCTCCAGATGTTGCAAAACTACAACTCCCAGCATGCCCGGACAGCCAACGGCTGTCCGGGCATGCTGGGAGTTGTAGTTTTGCAACATCTGGAGGTCCGCAGGTTGAAGACCACTAGTATTGAAAGTTGTACTCAAGTGTCCCCGCCGCTCCGGACCGTCACCGCTCGTCACCGCTGCCCTGGATGTCGCCGTCCATCGCTGTCGCCACGTCCCGGGGTGTCCCCGACGCTCCGGTAAGGCCTCTGCTTTCCCGGCATCCTCGCTCTCCGTCGCCGCCATCACGTCGCTACGCACGCCGCTCCTATTGGATGACGGGACGGCGTGCGCAGCGACGTGATGACGACCATGGAGAGCGCCGACAATGAAGGGGATCCCGAAGAGGACGCGCCGGAGCCCCGAGGACAGGTAAGTGATCGTCAGCGGACCACACGGGCACCGTAAATGGCTATCCGGTGGCAGCTGAAGCAGTGTGCGCTACCGGATAGCCATATATGCGATGGCCCCGACATACAAAAGCATCGTATGTTGATGCTGCCTTCACCGTGCGATGGCCTCTGAGAGTGATCGTATGCTGAAATGATCGTATGTCGGGGCCATCGTAGGTCGGAGGGGTCACTGTACTGCAATTCCCAGAATGCATTGCTTTCCCCAGCTCTTCAACACAGTCCTAGTCCTTCCACTCTGCCTTAGGCTGAGTTGCCATCACGTTTTTGCCATACTGTTTCCAATCCGTTTTTGTAAAGAAAACCGTATGGCAAAAAAAAAAACAGATGGAACAGTATGGTAAAAAGTAAACCGTATGCATTTTTAAACTGTATACTGTATTTAAAAGTGCAAAAAAAACATAAGTTTTTGATAATTTTGTCAATTTTTAATGGGATGGGTGTTGGGTGGGGACTTAAAGGGGTTATCCAGGAAAAAACTTTTTTTTAATATATATATATATATATATCAACTGGCTCCAGAAAGTTAAACAGATTTGTAAATTACTTCTATTAAAAAATCTTAATCCTTTCAGTACTTATGAGCTTCTGAAGTTAAGGTTGTTCTTTTCTGTCTAAGTCCTCTCTGATGACACCTGTCTCGGGAAACGCCCAGTTTAGAAGCAAATCCCCATAGCAAACCTCTTCTAAACTGGGCGGTTCCCGAGACACGTGTCATCAGAGAGGACTTAGACACAACTGTAACTTCAGAAGCTCATAAGTGCTGAAAGGATTAAGATGTTTTAATAGAAGTAATTTACAGATCTGATTAACTTTCTGGAGCCAGTTGATATATATAAAAAAGTTTTTTCCTGGAATACCCCTTCAAGGATCCAAATGTGCAGGTGTAAAGTAAAAACCGTATACGTTTTTCCCGTATGGAACTGTATACATGTGCATTTCCCATTGACGTCCATGTTAAAAAAAAAAAACCTATGCGATTGCAGAACGGTTTTTAAACCGGAGACAAAAATGTTGTCAAAAACGTGATGTGAACCCAGAGGATGATGTGTAGTCTCAAAACAGAGGCAGGAGACTTGCTGAGACAACACCATACTGACAGTGAGAGGATTACACAACTTCCTGTCAGGAGAGAGGGAGGAGCCAGGGAACCGCTGAGGCAATGCCACTAAAGACCATTAAACAAAAAAAAAAAAACTGAAAAAAATGCCAGACATCAGGGTTTGGAAGGAAAAAAAAACAAAAAAAACAAATCCATAATTCCAACCCATCCGGTGGCGGTGTAGTGCTGCCTCTACTCCAGGGTGCCATGTGATGTGCTCCAGTGCCATACAATACACTGTGTCCAGAACACCAATCTAGTAGTATTTTTTTTTTTTCCGCTCCCTCCAAGCAATTTTTTTGTAAGCCCAGAAAATCCCTTTAGGACTCCGTTTACATCACAATTTGTACCTCCGAGGCATGAATACTGTCAAAATGACATGCCGATGTATCCATGCTTGGACAGACACCCCCACATTAATTTCAATGTAAATACATTCGGGTCATTCTTCACAGTCCGAGCCTAAAAGAAATTACTTGAATGTAGTCACCAGCTGACTATGCCTGGGCAAAACCAATGGGGCCTGTGCCTGTCTAAGCATGGAATCGTTGGCATGTCATTTTGACAGTTTTGAGGGCACAAATCTTACAAACATAGAGATAAACATCCAAACATCCCCCCCCCCCTAAAATTATTTTCGGGAGGATGTGCTGCAAATTAGCCCTTAGAGGGGTTATCAAGGAAAAAACTTTTTTTTTATATATCAACTGGCTCCAGAAAGTTAAACAGATTTGTAAATTACTTCTCTTAAAAAATCTTAATCCTTTCAGTACTTATGAGCTGCTGAAAGTTGAGTTGTTCTCTGTCTAAGTGCTCTCTGATGACACCTGTCTCGGGAACTGTCCAGAGTAGAAGCAAATCCCCATAGCAAACCTCTTCTACTCTGGGCAGTTCCCGAGACAAGCAGAGATGTCAGCAGAGAGCACTTTTGCCAGACAGAAAATAACAACTCAACTTCAGCAGCTGATAATTATTGGAAGGATTAAGATTTTTTAATAGAAGTAATTTACAAATCTGTTTAACTTTCTGGAGCCAGTTGATTATATATATATATATATATATATATATATATATATATATATATATATATATATATAAGTTTTTTCCTGGTATACCCATTTAAACTAAACTTGGATTAGACAGCCAAGTCAGCCTCCACTTACTAGGCCAGGTGCAGAAGTGGCAATGTTCAAGGCGTACCCAAAACTTTGTACTGAGCAGGAGACAAATTTAGCACACATTTTTCTCCCTAAACAGTAAGCTGCGATGTAAAGAGTATTTCTGCTTGCTTTAGAGGTGCAGGGACTCCTGTATTTAATAGGTGCCCCTGCTACTCTACATTGTTTCTAATCTATTTTGAGTAGTGGTCCCTGTCTATTCACCCTGGAAGTGCTGCCATTATCTATTGGTGTTGTGTTAGGTTATCTTACGCCGCCTGCTGGAATCTACATGAATGACAATGTGTATCAATTGAAATTTTTTTTTTTTTTTTATTTGCTGCATAATGTAATAGTTAAAGGAGTTATCCAGGAAAAAAAAACAGAGGCTTCTTCAGGGTAATGTACAGTACACGCAAAATGTAGCCGCCCTTACTTGGTGTCCAAAGGAACAGCTGTGGCACAGGTAAAGAGTTCAGAACATGTAGTACCTCCCTGTACTGTAGGGGGCACTACCAAGACAGTCAGTGCATGCACTTCAGTAGTACAGATGAAAATGTCCATTCTGATTGGTCAGTTCTTCCAGCCAGTGACACATTTCACAGATCTGGACTGTCTGTACATTGTATGTTGAGTCTGGTTTCAAGTCGCAATGGTCCAGAATAGACCATTGTATGTTGAAACTATTGTATGTTGAGGGATCACTGAATTTGTTTCTATTATCTAACTGGCTGTGCTCTATGTCTACCTCTGGGAAGAAAGGAACATCAGGATACATAAAAAAAAAAAAAAAAAAAAAAAAGTAAAATATTAGAAGAAGATGAATGTTCTTCATTCCGTACTCATCCGTCACTGTCCACAAACGTTCCTGCTTCTTCTTCAAACCTCTCCCATAGATGAGTGAAGATGTTCTCTGCCCATGGAACTTTATGGGTATATTTGTAAATCTTCCAAATGATTCATCATTCAATGTTCTGATTTGTTCCCAGAGATCTACTGGGATGTAAACAAAAAACAAAAAAAAATAAAAATTTGAAAGCAAAAAATAAAAAAATAAATAAATAAATAACAATTCTTATTTCTGAACCATCCAGGCTTTTTGTGTTGTGTTTTTCTGCCGTCTGTCATTAGAGTCTCCCCGGTCTCTCGTGTTTGTGTCTTACGGACAATGAGACACATGGGCACTCCGAGCGCACTCATTTACAATGACCTGCGGGCAGATGTTTCTGACTCATTGCGGAGGGTGTTACCAGGCCGGTGCCCCACAGGTTCCCCTGCCACATTGTCTTAGTTTCCAGAACAAAGTGTCGCGGTTCATGTAAAAACCTTCAGGATTCCAAATGAATAAACTGCAACAAGATGATACATTGTAAATAATTGTATTTAGTCGCAAACAATTGTGGCTCTTGCTACGTCCCATCTGGAGACCAACCGGGAGGAGCAAATGTAAACATCACAATATGGTTCTATGGTTCCTTGACATAATATTTTAGACAATAATATTTACTAGGAATGATAACCTTGAATTTTAGTTACTTAAAGGGGCCGCCTGGTTTTAATATATATATATATATATATATATATATATATATATATATATATAATTTTTTTTTTTACACCACATTTTTTTTAGGGAATTTGGTTAATAGGGTGAATGGGAATTCCCTTCCAGCATTTGTATCTGTTAGAACAGCAATGAAGAACACGACCTTACATGTCTGTACAGATGTTATTCCTTAACTTTTGCAATGGCTCAGTATATCCCAACATCGGTGTCATTAGCTTACAAGATTGTGCAATACTCTTTCGGGAGATGTGTATGGACAATCCCCTCCCCTCCAGCTCTATCTGTATACTGCTGCTATCTCTATGGGATCAGAATATATAGTAGTTATATACCCCCCCTCCAGCTCTATCTGTATACTGCTGCTATCTCTATGGGATCAGTTTATATAGTAGTTATACACCTCCCCTTCAACGTTATCTGTATACTGCTGCTATCTTTATGGAATCAAAATATATAGTAGTTATACACCTCCCTTCCAGCTTTATCTGTATACTGCTGCTATCTCTATGGGATCATGATAAATAGTAGTTATACCCCTCCCCTCCAGCTATATCTGTATACTGCTGCTATCTCTATGGGATCATGATAAATAGTAGTTATACACCTGTCCTTCAGCTTTATCTGTATACTGCTGCTATCTCTATGGGATCAGGATAAATAGTAGTTATACACCTCCCTTCCAGCTCTATCTGTATACTGCTTCTGCTATCTCTATGGCTATGGGATCAGGATAGATATATATATATATATATATATATATATATATATATATATATATATATATATATTATACTGCTCCCCTTCAGCTATATCTGTATACTGCTGCTATCTCTATGGGATCATGATAAATAGCAGTTATGCACTTCTCCTCCAGCTCTATCTGTACACTGTTGCTAACCCTATGGGATCAGCATATATAATAGTTATACACCTCCTTTCAATCTCTATCTGTATACTGACGCTATCTCTATGGAATCAGAATATATAGTAGTTATACACCTCCCTTCCAGCTCTATCTGTATACTGCTGCTTTCTCTATGGGATCGGGGTATATAGTAGCTGTTTTTGCGGCATTTTTTAGGTTATTTTCCCCAATTCATAAGAAAATGCCACTATTTTACTGCCATTGCACAAATTGCAATGACATTGAATTAATTTTGCAGCAATTGGCAAAAATCACAACAAAAATATGGTCAAAACATGGAGAAAAAAAAAGCTACAAAACGAGAACGCAGCCTAAGGACTTCAAATATTCCGTGAAATCACTTTCTCCTCTTTGCAATATTTCTCTAAACATCATACTTTAATTATAAAATTCATCAAAACTGCAAATAACGTGAACTGACCCCAACCCACTTTTGAGTGTCAGCTGCTGTAGTCTATCTATACCAGTGTTTCCCAGCCAGAGAAATGAAATCAGAATTAGAAAATCATTTCTGTGATTCTGTGTGCAATACATACAGCTGAAATGTTATGCCTGCCACAGCTGCCAAAACAGGTAAGCACAAAGCATTCACAAGAACCTCTACATCTTTAATAATAGCCTATGTTGCACCATATCAGCACTTGTCATAAGTGTAATGCCTCACTACCCCACCGGAGGCACTGTAGATTTTTTTGTTTTGTTTTGTTTAGAAGAAGAAAATGAAGACAAAATTCAAATTTTTTTTTACCTGCATTTCCACAAAGAGAAGCGAGGAGCCGCGCATTGAAGCGGATGTGAGAGCAGATAATTAGAAAGATATCAGAGAAAGCTTAGTGAACCAGAAATGACGTACAGCGCTCCCACAATGCCTTACACGAGAGATCGCCGCCATCCGATGTCAACGTCTATATTCGGAAATAATTTAAGACATGAAGAATACATTAGTGATCATTCAGCTACACAAACCTGAAAGGGGAAAGAAAGGATTGCGATAGTTCTCAGACTATTGTGTATACAGGAGAACAGACATGGACTTAGGGTATGTTCACACTACATAAATTCCGTAAGTAGAATTGTTCTCGGGCATTCCGCTGTGAGAACCTTAAAGGGGTACTCCGCTGGAAAACATTATTTTTTAAATCAACTGGTGCCAGAAAGATAAACAGATTTGTAAATTACTCCTATTAAAAAATCTTAATATTTCCAATAATTATCAGCTGCTGAAGTTGAGTTGTTCTTTTCTGTTTGGTAACAGTGCTCTCTGCTGACATCTCTGCTTGTCTTGGGAACTGCACAGAGTAAAAGAGGTTTCCTATGGGGATTTTCTTCTAAACTGGACAATTCCCGAGACAGGTGGCATCAGAGAGCACTCAGACAGAGAAGAACAACTCAACTTCAGCAGCTCATAAGTAATGAAGTTTTTTTCTGGATACTCCCTACAAGGTTGTTTAAGTTTTTTTGCTCATTGGCTTGGTTGTCATTTTTTCCCGATGTTTTTGTACCTGGAAAAAATGGCATAAAAATGGCTACCGCATTTCCCTGTCTTTTTTCAATTTTTTTCTTTGGTGTTTTTGCCTTTGTGTGGAAAACACTTTTTTTTTTCTTCTTTGGCAAATTTACTCCTTTTCGTTTGTGTTTGTGTTTTTTTTTTTTTTTCTTATGACATCTTTGCAATTCTCTACGATTGAAGTCTATGGGAGGAAAAAAAAAACTATAAAAACGCAATGTGGACTTTGCATTGTCTTTTTTTTATTTTTTACACTTTTTTTTATTCTTTGGCTTTTTATGAAGGGATAAAGGTGGGGGAGGGGGCTTTAACTCTTCATAAAAAGCAAAAGAATTAAAAAAAAAGTGTAAAAAATAAAATAAAAAAACAGAAACGCAAAATCCATTTTGCGTTTTTAAAGGTTTTTTTTTTTAATTAAATTTTCCTCCCATTGACTTCAATGGTAGAGAATTGCAAAGATGTCATAGAAAAAAATAAATCCCATAGTCTCAACATACATTGATTTGAAATTCGCACACTGAGCCCAAAAAGAGGAAAAAAGGAATAAAAAAAAAATGCCAAAGACAAAAACGCCAAGTGGGTATGGTGTTTCATAAATCTGTCTGCAGGGTTTTTTTTTACGCCAAAAAAACGGAAACAAAAAAATGCTGTGCGCCATTTGTGCTGTTTTTTTTCTTTTTCTTTTTAAGTAGTACACTCGTTAAATCGTAGAACGCGTAGTGGATTTTGCTACATGTTTAGAATTTATTGCATCATTTATTTGATGTTACAGTGAAGTAAATTTTTGCATTTTTGGATGACATTTTACTGATTGCATCTCTGTGTTTCCCAACCAGTGTGCCTCCAGCTGTTGCAAACTACAACTCCCAGCAATCCCAGTCAGCTGAAGGCTTTGTACAGGAGCTTTGTCCTAGGACCTTATTGGGCTTCCAGCCAGGCCTGGGACAAAGTCAAACTGCAGAATCTAAAGCAGTATTTCCCAACCAGTGTGCCTCCAGCTGTGGCAAAACTACAACTCCCAGCATGCCCGGACAGCCTTTGGCTGTCCGGGCATGCTGGGAGTTGTAGTTTTGCTAAAGCTCGAGGCATCCAGGTTGGGAAACACTATTTTAACTAATTTTCTCTTAATCCGTTGCTGCTCGCTAAAAGCGAATCGGCATCTCCTCTGCTCGTGATATAATTGGCTTAGTTTGGGTACAAATTTTTGGCAAATCTGATTATCACAAGTTAAGCCTCGTCTTGGCTCCAAATGAAGGTTTTTGAGATTAAATAAAAGCAGATAATTTTGTTTCATGCTACATCCAAATCACTCACTCATGATGGGCATATTCTTTCCTGGGATTGTTACAGTTTTTTCACTCTACATTGTGATACCCAAAGAATTTTAATGACAGACCAAAAAAAATTTGCATACATATATATATATATATATATATATATATATATATATATATATATATATACATACACATATATATAGTATGCATATTATTATTATAAAAAAAAAATATATAAATATATATATATATATATATATATATATATATATATATATATATATCACAATATAACTTAGGATCAGGAAAGTAATGTAATGTATGTACACACACAGTGACCTCACCAGCAGAATAGTGAGTACAGCTCTGGGGTATAATACAGGATATAACTCAGGATCAGTACAGGATAAGTAATGTAATGTATGTACACAGTGACCTCACCAGCAGAATAGTGAGTACAGCTCTGGGGTATAATACAGGATATAACTCAGGATCAGTACAGGATAAGTAATGTAATGTATGTACACAGTGACCCCACCAGCAGAATAGTGAGTACAGCTCTGGAGTATAATACAGGATATAACTCAGGATTAGTACAGGATAAGTAATGTAATCTATGTACACAGTGACCTCACCAGCAGAATAGTGAGTGTAGCTCTGGAGTATAATACAGGATATAACTCAGGATCAGTACAGGATAAGTAATGTAATGTATGTACACAGTGACCCCACCAGCAGAATAGTGAGTACAGCTGTGGAGTATAATACAGGATATAACTCAGGATCAGTACAGGATAAGTAATGTAATGTATGTACACAGTGACCTCACCAGCAGAATAGTGAGTACAGCTCTGGAGTATAATACAGGATATAACTCAGGATTAGTACAGGATAAGTAATGTAATGTATGTACACAGTGACCTCACAAGCAGAATAGTGAGTACAGCTCTGGAGTATAATACAGGATATAACTCAGGATCAGTACAGGATAAGTAATGTAATGTATGTACACAGTGACTTCACCAGCAGAATAGTGAGTACAGCTCTGGAGTATAATACAGGATATAACTCAGGATCAGTACAGGATAAGTAATGTAATGTATGTACACAGTGACCTCACCAGCAGAATAGTGAGTGTAGCTCTGGAGTATAATACAGGATATAACTCAGGATCAGTACAGGATAAGTAATGTAATGTATGTACACAGTGACCTCACCAGCAGAATAGTGAGTACAACTCTGGAGCATAATACAGGATATAACTCTGGATCAGTACAGGATAAGTAATGTAATGTATGTACACAGTGACCTCACCAGCAGAATAGTGAGTACAGCTCTGGAGTATAATACAGGATATAACTCAGGATCAGTACAGGATAAGTAATGTAATGTATGTACACAGTGACCTCACCAGCAGAATAGTGAGTGTAGCTCTGGAGTATAATACAGGATATAACTCAGGATCAGTACAGGATAAGTAATGTAATGTATGTACACAGTGACCTCACCAGCAGAATAGTGAGTACAGCTGTGGAGTATAATACAGGATATAACTCAGGATCAGTACAGGATAAGTAATGTAATGTATGTACACAGTGACCTCACCAGCAGAATAGTGAGTACAGCTCTGGAGTATAATACAGGATATAACTCAGGATTAGTACAGGATAAGTAATGTAATGTATGTACACAGTGACCTCACCAGCAGAATAGTGAGTACAGCTCTGGAGTATAATACAGGATATAACTCAGGATCAGTACAGGATAAGTAATGTAATGTATGTACACAGTGACTTCACCAGCAGAATAGTGAGTACAGCTCTGGAGTATAATACAGGATATAACTCAGGATCAGTACAGGATAAGTAATGTAATGTATGTACACAGTGACCTCACCAGCAGAATAGTGAGTGTAGCTCTGGAGTATAATACAGGATATAACTCAGGATCAGTACAGGATAAGTAATGTAATGTATGTACACAGTGACCTCACCAGCAGAATAGTGAGTACAACTCTGGAGCATAATACAGGATATAACTCTGGATCAGTACAGGATAAGTAATGTAATGTATGTACACAGTGACCTCACCAGCAGAATAGTGAGTACAGCTCTGGAGAATAATACAGGATATAACTCAGGATCAGTACAGGATAAGTAATGTAATGTATGTACACAGTGACTTCACCAGCAGAATAGTGAGTACAGCTCTGGAGTATAATACAGGATATAACTCAGGATCAGTACAGGATAAGTAATGTAATGTATGTACACAGTGACCTCACCAGCAGAATAGTGAGTGTAGCTCTGAAGTATAATACAGGATATAACTCAGGATCAGTACAGGATAAGTAATGTAATGTATGTACACAGTGACCTCACCAGCAGAATAGTGAGTACAACTCTGGAGCATAATACAGGATATAACTCTGGATCAGTACAGGATAAGTAATGTAATGTATGTACACAGTGACCTCACCAGCAGAATAGTGAGTACAGCTCTGGAGAATAATACAGGATATAACTCAGGATCAGTACAGGATAAGTAATGTAATGTATGTACACAGTGACCCCACCAGCAGAATAGTGAGTACAGCTCTGGGGTATAATACATGATATAACTCAGGATCAGTACAGGATAAGTAATGTAATGTATGTACACAGTGACCTCACCAGCAGAATAGTGAGTGCAGCTCTGGTGTATAATACAGGATACAACTCAGGATCAGTACAGGATAAGTAATGTAATGTATGTACACAGTGACCTCACCAGCAGAATAGTGAGTGCAGCTCTGGATTATAATACAGGATATAACTCAGGATCAGTACAGGATAGGTAATGTAATGTATGTACACAGTGACCTCACCAGCAGAATAGTGAGTACAGCTCTGGAGTATAATATAGGATATAACTCAGGATCAGTACAGGATAAGTAATGTAATGTATGTACACAGTGACACCACCAGCAGAATAGTGAGTACAGCTCTGGAGTATAATAGAGGATATAACTCAGGAATCAGTACAGGATAAGTAATGTAATGTATGTACACAGTGACCTCACCAGCAGAATAGTGAGTACAGCTCTGGAGTATAATATAGGATATAACTCAGGATCAGTACAAGGATAAGTAATGTAATGTATGTACACAGTGACCTCACCAGCAGAATAGTGAGTACAGCTCTGGAGTATAATATAGGATATAACTCAGGATCAGTACAGGATAAGTAATGTAATGTCTGTACACAGTGACCTCACCAGCAGAATAGTGAGTACAGCTCTAGAGTATAATACAGGATATAACTCAGGATCAGTACAGGATAAGTAATGTAATGTATGTACACAGTGACCTCACCAGCAGAATAGTGAGTACAGCTCTGGGGTATAATACAGGATATAACTCAGGATCAGTACAGGATAAGTAATGTAATGTATGTACTTTATACTTTATTGTAGACTTTATCAGTAAATGGACTGTAAAATGGTGAGAACCCGTAGACGGTCTCAGTTCTAAAGTCCCATTAATGAGACAATGTTCGAGACTCTTTTCTAATGAAACCTTTAATGTCCTTCGACCATAAAAAAACATGTAAAGTGAGTGTTTTGCTATTATCCTTTAGTACTTATTCCTATATATTACATTCAGCAGGCATATAAGATGCAGCATATGTACATCCTGAGGTCTTACATAAAGATTAATCCATTTCAAATAGTATATTGCTGCAGGGAAATGAAACCATCACAGGCCTCATGCATATGAAACACAGCTGCCCAATAGCTAAATACAACTGGAAGGAGATTAACAGTACGATTGTAATTCTGCGCATACGTATCCCACGATCTGACTCACCATGCGGCAAACACTGTAGAGCATTAATATATGTGTCATTCGTGTCAGCAGAAACATTTTCATTACAAAATAATCTGACATTTACTAAATTACACGGTATATTCGCCGCGTGTGAGACTAATAAAAAGTTACATCTAGTTCCAGATCTGCTACAATATATCCAGGTATTTACATAAAAACTAACTATGCATTTTCAGGACAGATGTGTCCCCCCTTTATCTTTTTTTTTAAATTTAGTTCAAGATTCAAATTTTTTTCATTATTTTTAAAAAGACAGTGACACCTATCAATTTGACAGAAGACCTTGCATATTGCCAGTGCTCAATGGCACTGAAAAGAATACCTCCCATCTTTACAAACTTATCCCGACCATGTGTTACAGATGTGTTTAATGTTGGTCCGGGCCACTGGCAGTCCGACCCTGGACATATCTGTAATGGGGGGGGGGGGGGGGGTAGTTTTTGCAGGATAGCCTCTAAACACAGTGATTTTCCACAAATCTGATAAATTCAGTAATGTGGTGGTGGTGGTGGTTGTGTTGGTGGTGGTGGGGGTTATGAGAACAGTATATATGAGAATGAAGAGGTCCATGTGAGCAGTATATATGAGAGAGGGGGCCGTAGGATCAGTACATATGAGAGGGAGGACTATGGGAGTAGTATATATGAGAAAGGGGCCCATAAGAAGAGTATATTTTTTACAGGAAGCCAATGGGAGCAGTAAGTATGAAGGAGCTGTGTGACGACCACAGGGCCGGAGTATCATGATGTCACGACTCCGCCCCTGTGTGATTTCACGCTCCGCCCCTGCTATGCAAGTCTATGGGAGGGGGCGTGACGCCCCCTCCCATAGACTTGCACAGCAGGGGCGGGGTGTGAAGTCACACGGGGGCGGAGTCATGACATCACGATACTCCGGCCCCGTGGTCGTCACACAGCAGATTCTGAGCTGGCAGTACGACGTGCAGCTCCTCAAGTCGGGTGCTGAATGCAAGATTGCGGGGGTCCCCAACGGCAGAGTACCCCTTTAATCATGTAAATCAATGTTGTATTTTAGATTGAACAATAAATACTTTGGTTGCCATAGTATACACATCCTTTAACCTAGTTTAATTTTTTTTTAATCTAATGTATCATTATAATTCCCTCACTGGTCAGCCTCACCCCTAAAATATGCCTCCCCCCTCTTACTACAAGCAAATGATGTCTCGGTGCTCGTGTACATTTCGTAGAGTATCATTTCCTCCTCCGTATACAATCCCATTTTTTGTTTCGGCACATACATCTGCCATGCTCGATAGATTGCTTTGCAAAAGTCTTGACTTTACATGACACGGAGCATATTTCACTAGCAATAAAATATAAAGATGTTTTTTAAGACATGGATGGAAATGATTGCAGCGAGCGGTTGGCGGTGATACAGTTTGTTTGATGTGGCGAGTTCACAATATGACTTTACATTGTGAGATTATTTGACAGAATAAATCTTTATAAAGGTGAATGTGTCATGTGCATTGCGGGAAGAATATATACTACAGGATGCCTGCATTGTTTTCAGCTCAGTAGGGGGAAATATTTGCGGTAGACGAGAAGGTATCAAATAGCCGGGGCTGTATTTCCGCATTAGATTTATTGGTAAATTTCCTTCCATTACTTTAAAGCAGAATTGAATGAAACACTTCATCTTGCGTTGGATTTTTCATAAAGGTTGCCGGTTCACGTCTTTTGAAAAATTCCTTTATGAGAAACGCTTTGTAGCTGATGTTTTTGCCGGCTCATTTCTTTTCTGTCAGAAGAAATAAAGGGGTATTTAATTGTTGAATATATAATCTGGAAAGTATTTGGAACCAAATATGGGGGGGGGGGGGGGGGGACAGAAATGTATCAAATGTGTAACAATCACACCTGGCCAGCTTTAGCATTTTGCACTTTAGCCAGTTAAAAGTTACAGGCCCGGGCCAATCAGCAGCTGAGGCGGGTATTTGTTTCCTCCTCAACCTTCTGGCTGGTGCTCTTTATTTTAGGTTTGTCCAGATTTTATTTCTGCCTCTTTCAATTTTGACTTGTTAGTTTGATTTTGCCAAGGTTTTGCACTTCTTACCTGTTTGTCTGTTTTTTAGCCTTGTCTGGTCTGTTTTGTGATCTGTCTGTACTTAAAGGGGTACATCAGGGACATAAAAGCTCTCCCAAGTGCTGCACCTCCCTACATCTCCTCCCTCATCTCTGTCTACCATCCTACGTGTTCTCTCCACCCTGCGAATTATGAAAAACTAACAACATTTGTAATCCAAGCATCTCACTCCCATCTACTAGACTTTGCTTGTTGGGCACCCTTTCTCTGAAATACAATACCCCAAACTCTCAGACTTTTACACAAAATCCACAGTTTTAATCACGTCTCTACAAGCAGGCATGTACATTCTCTTAGACACATCAGTTGTCTAAGATTCGGTGGCCAATATTTGCCCAGGCTGGATGGGGAAACGCATCAAAATGCAACATATCAGGAGTTCCAACATCCAAATTAAGGTGCCAGATGAATGTGAACAGTCCCAGTAAAGGAGAAGTATCATGAGCATATGCAATACGTTTTAGATCAAACCGCTGATAGCCCTGCGATCTCATGTATAGGGCTCAGGCTCTCCCTGGGAGCGGTGCGTCACGATTCCCGTACAAAGTGGTGGCCAACACTCCCCCTCCATATATCCCTAAGGGGAAGCCGGAGATTGCCCAACCGTCTCTCTTATAGAGATATATGGAGAGGGCATAGGATCAGTTCTACCATCATGTGAATGCCACTGGATGGCCGGATGTATGTGAAGGGGGTCTTTCTCTATTCTACTATACACTACTATACCAGTCTATTCTTATCTACTTTACTCCATATTAACCCTACTTTGCTCTACCCCGTCTACCCTACTATCATGAGACATGTCATGTTACATAAATGTGAAGATACTACATGGATATACAGTGGGGCCAAAAAGTTTTTAGTCAGCCACTAACTGTGAAAGTTCTCCCACTTAAAAAGTTGAGAGGCTGTAATTTTCATCATAGGTTATAACCTCAACTATGAGAGACATAATGAGAAAAAAATATCCATAAAATCACATTGTCTGATTTTTAAAGAATGTATTTGCAAATTATGGTGGAAAATAAGTATTTGGTCAATAGCAAAAGTTCATCTCAAAGTTATATACCCTTTGTTGGCAATGACAGAGATCAAACATTTTCTGTAAGTCTTCACAAGGTTTTCACACACTGTTGCTGGTATTTTGGCCCGATCTTCCACGCAGATCTCCTCAAGAGCAGTGATGTTTTGGGACTGTCACTGGGCAACACGTACTTTCAACTCCATCCAAAGGTTTTCTATGGGGTTGAGATCTGGAGACGGGCTAGGCCACTCCAGGACCTTGAAATGCTTCTTACAAAGCCACTCCTTCGTTGCCCGGACAGTGTGTTTGGGATCATTATCATGCTGAAACAACCAGCCACATTTCATCTTCATTTCATCAGCCCTTGCTGATGAAAGGAGGTTTTCACTCAAAATCTCAGGATACATGGTCCCATTCATTATTTCCTTTACACAGATCAGTCGTCCTGGTTCCTATGCTGCAAAACAGCCCCAAAGCATGATGTTTTCACCCCCATGCTTCACAGTAGGTATGGTGTTCTTTGGATGCAACTCAGCATCCTTTCTCCTCCAAACATGATGAGTTGAGTTTTTACCAAAAAGTTCTACTTTGGTCTCATCTGACCATATGACATTCTCCCAATACTCTTTTAGATCATCCAAATGCTCTCTATCAAACTTCAGACAGGCCCAAACATGTACTGGCTTAAGCAGGGGGACACGTCTGGCACTGCATGATTTGAGTCTCTGGTGAAGTAGTGTGTTACTGATGGTAGTATTTGTAAATTTGGTCCCAGCTCTCTGCAGGTAATTAATTAGGTCCCCTCATGTGGTTCTGGGATTTTTGCTCACCGTTCTTGTGATCATTTTGACACCACGAGGTGAGATCTTGCGTGGAGCCCCAGATCTAGGGAGATTATCAGTGGTCATGTATGTCATCCATTTTCTAATAATTGCTCCCACAGTTGATTTCTTCACACCAAACGGCTTGCCTATTGCAGATTCAGTCTTCCCAGCCTGGTGCAGGTCTTGTTTCTGGTGTCCTTCAACAGCTC
Source organism: Hyla sarda (assembly GCF_029499605.1). NCBI lineage: Eukaryota > Metazoa > Chordata > Amphibia > Anura > Hylidae > Hyla > Hyla sarda. The sequence continues at coordinate 299,573,038 of NC_079194.1, read as the reverse complement.
TTTGGTCTTGGCCATAGTGGAGTTTGGAGTGTGACTGTGAGTGTGACTGAGGTTGTGGACAGGTGTCTTTTATACTGATAAGTTCAAACAGCAGCCATTAATACAGGTAACGAGTGGAGGACAGAGGAGACTCTTAAAGAAGAAGTTACAGGTCTGTGAGAGCCAGAAATCTTGCTTGTTTGTAGGTGACCAAATACTTATTTTCCACCATAATTTGCAAATAAATTCTTTAAAAATCAGACAATGTGATTTTATGTTTTTTTTTATTTTTATTAAGTCTCTCATAGTTGAGGTTATAACCTATGATGAAAATGACAGGCCTCTCTCATTTTTTAAGTGGGAGAACTTGCACAATTGGTAGCTGACTAAATACTTTTTAGCCCCACTGTATATATTTATTATTGCGAATAGTGACTTCCTTTTCCCGAATATATTATTTGCTACAGATACCACAGTCTGTGTTTGTAGAGGAAAGAAGATAAATTCAGTAAAGTATCAGAACCTACTGCAGAGCAGCGTGGAGCTGTCCAAGGTCCTGGATTTCCCCTTATAAACCTTATCTCCCGAATTAGCTTACACCTTTTCCTCATTAGGTAAATGAAATGGGAAAATACATTGTTTTACATCTTCCTTGGACCGGCGCGCAAAATCTGTATTTTACCATATGCTGCAGCATTTTAATAGAGCCAGATCATATGCCACCCACATGTGGTCTTGGGCTTGGTTCAATCTACAAATTACACTGACATTCTGGAATTGCTGGTTGCAATAGAAGGAGAAGCTGGAATGAGGATTGTGTTTTAGAATAGTGACGTTTATGAGGTAGTATCATTTTATAGAGTCTCTCTCTTTTTTTTTCTTTTTTTTTAAGAAGAAGAAGAATATTTCTAGAATCAAGAATTACCTTCAAGTACAAGTCATAGGTCAAGCTGTGTGAAGTCTATGAAGTTTCATGAAGACAGCGTCTGACTATATGCCTAATTAGGATATCATAGAGTGAAGCCCCCCCCCCCCATCTCCTCTATCCTTATGCCTATCTCTATCTCTTATAAAGGATAGCCTTATGCCTAATGCCTATCTCTATACTAAATGAAGAATAGTCTTATGCCTTAAGCCTTTCTCTATACTAAATGAAGAATAGTCTTATGCCCATCCCTATCTTATATGAAAGATAGCCTTATACCTATCCCTATCTTATAAGAAGAAAAGCCTTAAGTCTATCCCTATCTTATATGAAGGATAACCTTATGCCTATCCCTATCTTTATATGAAGGATAGCTTTATGCCTATCTCTATACTAAAGGAAGAATAGTCTTATGCCCATCCCTATCTTATATGAAAGATAACCTTATGCCTATCCCTATCTTATATAAAGGATAGCCTTATGCCTATCCCTATCTAATATGAAGGCTATTCTCATGCCTATCCCTATCTTATATGAAGGAAATTCTTATGTCTATCCCTATCTTATATGAAGGATAGGCTTATGCCTATCCCCATGCTATATGAAGGCTATCCTTATATGAAGGCTATTCTTATGCCTTTCCCTATCTTATATGAAGGATAGTCTTATGCCTATCCCTATCTTATATGAAGGCTATCTTTATGCCAATCCCTATCTTATATGAAGGCTATCCTTATGCCAATCCCTATCTTATATGAAGGATAGCCATGTTTATCCTTTTCTTATAGGAATGACAACCTTATGCCTATCCCTATGCTATATGAAGGCTATCCTTATATGAAGGCTATTCTTATGTCTATCCCTATCTTATGTGAAGAAAAGCCTTAAGCCTATCCCTATCTTTTATGACTGATAGCCTTATGCCTATCCTTTTGCTATATGAAGGATATCCTTATGCCTACCCCTATCTTATATGAAGCATAGCCTTAAAGCGTACCTGTCATAGTGCAAAAACAAGTGATATGTTACTCAGTACCTAATCCTGATCATGTACATATCATTTTTATGTGTCTATTTCCTATATATCCCTAACAAATAGCATTTATATGTTGCTCACTTGCTTTGTGTTCTTGCTTTCTCGAGGGGCGTGTCCATCTCTCTCCCTCACTGTGATGACTCATCTGCTGTGAGTCTGGGAGCAGCCTGGAAGTCTGTAAATCACTGCACAGTAGTTTCTATGCATACATTTTCTATCTGGTCCTAGTAAAGCTGGATACTAATCAACATAACTGTCATTATGTGTATCATTCAGCTTTCACAGACTCCTGAATGTCTGATCAGCTTCTTTGTCATTTAGGAGTCAGAGAAAGCTTTGGCTGTTCCTGTAGTTTAGAAAGAGCTGAAGGCTGTAGTGGTGCAGTGGTGATCTCCAATACTGGATACCAACACACTTTATGGCCGGTATCCGGTATGCTGAAAAATACAGAGTAGTCTGTCTGCATAAAGATAGATGACCTCTAGTGGTGGCTATTTTAATTTTTAATTTTTAAGTAAAATGAATTTTTTTTTTTTAAATAAATGTATATTTAAAAAAGTCATCTTATCAGTACTACTACAAAATATAAAAAGTTTTTCATAATGACAGTGCCTCTTTAAACTCCTTCACTGTAGATCCAACAGATCCCATTGTCATGAATGGGGTCCATTGGGGATTCAGTACCATATTTTTGCCATATAAGACACTCTGGCATATAAGACGCACCCAATTTTAAAGGAGGAAAATCTAGAAAAAAAAAGATTCTGAACCAAATACAATGTAAAGCATAGAACAGTGATCTACTACCTGCGGACCTCCAGATGTTGCAAAACTGCAACTCCCAGCATTCCCAGACAGCCGTTGGCTGTCCGGGCATGCCAGGAGTTGTAATTTTGCAACATCAGGAGGTCCGCAGGTTGCAGACCACTGGTATAATACTCACGTGTCCCTGCCGCTCCGGACCCGTCAACGCTGCCCTGGATGTCGCCCTCCATCGCTGTCGCCGCATCCCCGGGGTGTCCCCGTCGCTCCGGAACATCTCTGCTGCCCAGTATCCTCGCTCTCCATCGCCGTCATCACGTCGCTACGCACGCCACTCCTATTGGATGACGGGACGGGGGGGGGGGGGGCGACGACGTGATGACGACAAAGGAGAGTGCCGGCCATGCAGGGGATCCCGTCACGGAGCAGTCATTCGCCGATCGGACACTGAGGAGGCAGGTAAGGTCCCTCCCGGTGTCCTGTAAGCTGTTCGGGACGCCGTGATTTCACTGCGGTGGTCCCGAAAAACCCGACTGAGCATGCCGGGTTAGTGTAACTTTCGCTTCAGATGCAGCGGTCAGCTTTGATCGCCGTATCTGAAGGGTTAATACAGGGCATCACCGCGATCGGTGATGTCCTGTATTAGCCGCGGGTCCCGGCCGTTGATGGCCACAGGGACCGCCGCCATAGGACAGGGTTTTAATGTGTATTTCCTGTATAAGATGCACCAACTTTTCCCCCCCAATTTTGGGGAAGAAAAAGTGCGTCTTATACGGCGAAAAATACGGTAGTCTACTGGAGTTTAGTGGAGAAAAAAAATTGTGCATACACACTTTTTTACTTTGCTAAACTCCTGTCATTACGGTGGAATTTCCGACGAAGCTCCATATAGCAGAGCCTGATGGCTCGAGGGCTTAGTCCAAGGCTAAAAGGAAAAAAAAAATTCTCAAACAAAAGCTAAGATGACAAACAAAAAAAATAAATAAAATTCTCCTGAAACTCCAATAGGTTCATGTCAATCTTTCAACTAAGCTGGTTTTTAGTTTAGTTTGTACTAAGAGCGGGGTCAGTAATATTGTGTGATTCAATGTGCCGGAGCAACGCGGGACAAGAGTCAAAGAGTCTGCGGAAAGAAACACTAAAGGGCCCGGCCGCTGGTCTCTTCTCTGGATTTTCATTACCAGATGACCTTCAGGTCTTGTCTCCCACAACAGCGGTAAAAAGATGAAATGACACTGAAGTATTCTTACTGCCAGTCATAATATTACAGGCGCTTGGCTTTTTTTCTGGAGATTTGCCTGGAAGAACAGAAATGAATATTATTTCTCCATCTCGAGGCTACAGAGTGATGGATTATATTTACAATCCATCTTATTGTAAGTCGCCCATCCGATCATCCCCCTTAGGTGAGCCTGAGAGTGTCTTTTGGAGAATTACATCGGCCCAAATCCTCTGCGTTCTCCTCCTCTCGCCTCCCAAATACAACAAGTGGATGTTTATACTCGCTCGGGTGGAAAAAGTCATTTTTACCATTCGCACTTGACATTCTAAAGAAGCGAATGATCACAAAAGAGGATTAGAGTCTGTAATGGCCTCTGACTGAGGGGTCATTGGGGTATAAGCGAGAAATTAGGAAGAACTGGTACAAAATCCTGTACAAAGTCAAATAAAACAAAATTGTCTTGGAATTTTGGAAATTGGATGTCTTGGAAATTTAGGGAGTTATTGGGCCCTTTGTTTACTTTTTTGCATATGTCATTGAAAACTCTAGTTTCTTTTGATACGAAGTCAATACTAGAGTTGAGCGAGCTTTCTGAATGTTTGGCAAACTCGTCCGAATCACAGCGAACCAGCAGTGAAAGGGCTGCACAGCTCAACTTAACTCTTTTGTCACATTAGACCAGCGAATCCACTGGTATACTGTAACATCTTGCTGTGTGCCATGCTTTGGCCCAGCATGCAAGGAGTTAATTAGTGCAGCTGAGTAGTGTTAGTTAACTCATTGGGGGGGTAGGTTCTGTACATTATACAGTCATCTATATTGGTGTATAGTGAATACAGTAAAGAGAGTGTAATACCTACCATCTTGTCGGTGGTCCAGGCCACGCAGAGATGAAACCACGGGGGTGGGCAGAGCTACACTAGAAGAGGCCTGGCCCAGCGTCAAGAAATATCTTTCTCTCTACTGTATACATTATACAGCTATCATAATGTACTCACTCCCCAAAGAGTTAACTAGCATTGCTCTGTAGCGCTAATTAACTTTTTTCCTGGGATGAGCTGTCCTTGCGGCTATCAGCTACGAGCACAGCTCAGCCCGACATTGCCCCGAATCTCCTGAAGTTTGGAATGAATCCAGATTTGGGGGGCTCGGCTTTCTCAACTCTAGTCAATACAATATCAAAACCCTCGACAGATTGTAATTTCCTCCAGTATCAATTGGTGACGTGAATATTCGCATTTAGAATTTTTATTGCGAATATCCCAAATTCGCGAATATTGCGAATATATATTCACTATATATTCGAAATTACAAATATTAACTTTTTTTCCGCATATGCGCATATTCGCACATTCCTTCTTTTAACTTGTAGGCCAAGTTAACCAATAGTGAAGTTGTCCACCCCCTCACTGTTTTCTTCCTCGAATATGTGAATAAGCTAATGTAACAAATATGCGAAATTTGCAAATATAGGACAACTATACATCTATATATTCGTGAAATATCGCAAATTTGAAAATGGCCAATACCGCTCATCACTATTGGTGACCACACTTAGGCCCATAGAGCCCCCCCCTGATGAAGAAACACACTTTTATACCATAGTTTTATTCCATAACAAATGTCTTCTTTTGCCTGGTGTCTATTGAGAATGGATATAGTTCCACACTCATGTGTATACGCCAGAACTCCATAAAGAGATTCATATTCCTTCCTTGTGACTATTTTTATGTTTCCTGGCTCAACACTTGGCTGCTGACCAATTGGATAAAATTTTCATATTTTTTGCTCAACGAATTTTAAGCACAGCAGAAAGTGTTGGAGGGGAGGTGTATAACTACTACACACTCAAAGCCTATAAGGATTACTGCAGCAGTATACAGATAGAGCTGGAGGGGAGGTGTATAATTACTATGTATCCTGATCCCATAGAGATAGCAGCAGCAGTATACAGATAGAGCTGGGAGGGAAGTGTATAACTTCTATATATCCTGATCCCATGGCGATAGCAGGAGCAGCAGTATACAGATAGAGCTGGAAGGAAGGTGTATAACTACTATATATCCTGATCCCATAGAGATAGCAGCAGTATACAGATAGAGCTGGAGGAGTATGACTACCTTATATACTGATCCCATAGATATAGTAGTAGCAGTATACAGGTTGAGTCTGGGGGAAAGGTGAATAACTTTGGTATATCCTGATTCCATAAGCATTACAGCAACAGTATAAAGATAGAGCTGGGAAGGTAGGTGAATAACTACTATGTATCCTGATCCCATAGACATAACAGCAGCAGTATACAGAGAGAGCTGGAGGGGAGGTGTATAACTACTATATATCCTAATCCCATGGTGATAGCAGGAGCAACAGTATAAAGATAGAGCTGGGAAAGTAGGTGAATAACTACTATATATCCTGATCCCATAGACATAACAGCAGCAGTATACAGAGAGAGCTGGAGGGGAGGTGTATAACTACTATAGATCCTGATCCCATGGCGATAGCAGGAGCAGCAGTATACAGATAGAGCTGGAAGGAAGGTGTATAACTACTATATATCCTGATCCCATAGAGATAGCAGCAGTATACAGATAGAGCTGGAAGGAAGGTGTATATATATCCTGATCCCATAGAGATAGCAGCAGTATACAGATAGAGCTGGAGGAGTATGACTACCTTATATCCTGATCCCATAGACATAACAGCAGCAGTATACAGAGAGTGCTGGAGGGGAGGTGTATAACTACTATATATCCTAATCCCATGGTGATAGCAGGAGCAACAGTATAAAGATAGAGCTGGGAAAGTAGGTGAATAACTACTATATATCCTGATCCTATAGACATAACAGCAGCAGTATACAGAGAGAGCTGGAGGGGAGGTGTATAACTACTATATATCCTAATCCCATAGAGATAGCAGCAGCAGTATACAGATAGAGCTGGAGAGGAGGTGTGTAATGTAACTACTATATTTGCTGATTCCATAGATATAGCAGCAGCAGTATACAGATAGACCTATAGGGAAGGAGTCTGTTATATGCTAGTTAGGAATTAGAAGGTGATTATGTCATCCCATAGTTCGCAGGAAGTCAGCTGACCAAGGACTGACCACTTTATCAGACACATTAAGCAGTGTGATTTTCTCTGGGTCAAACTAACGATCAAATGACCAGTTACAGTAATGAAATGTGCAGCTGTGCTGAAATAATACAGATGGCGCTGTAGGAAAAGAGATGGTGAGAGTGCATAATATGGGCAAAAACAAACTTAGAGTGTTTCTTTAAAGGGGTACTCCACTGCTCAGCGTTTGGAACAAACTGTTTCAAACGCTGGAGCTGGTGCCGGGAGCTTGTGATGTCATAGCCCGCCCCCTCACGAGGGGGCGGGGCTATGATGTCACAAGCTCCCGGCGCCAGCTCCAGCGTTCGGAACAGTTTATAAGCGGAGTACCCCTTTAAGGTACATTGTTTAGCCTATTAAGTGCCTTCAGAAAGAAGACACAATTCCCATTGCACCAGGGAAATAGAACTATCGTTCTGGAGCCATAATCTACTGCGCCTATTAATCTCTTCCCCGGATTTTGAGTGATGACGTTGCATGTGCTAATGAATGTGGAGCATCTGTATCACATCAGACAATATTGTAATATTAATCCGTCCCCATAAGTGAGAGGATTCACTGCCGGGATAATTCCTCTGCAGATCGAGCGTCTCGCTGAATATAGGAAATGGTTCATATATTAGGGATTCAGCATTCGGTGTATATGTGTGAGCACTGCTGATAAAGGTTTATATGCTTCTAATATATGATATTGATTAAAGTCCATGACAATATACATATAGGTACAAATACATCTTTAAAGCATAAACTAAAATAAAATAAAACATATTTTGTATGCCAATGACAACCAGCAGAATAGTGAGTACAGCTCTGGAGTATAATACAGGATATATCTCAGGATCAGTACAGGATAAGTAATGTAATGTATGTACACAGTGACCTCACCAGCAGAATAGTGAGTACAGCTCTGGAGTATAATACAGGATATAACTCAGGATCAGTACAGGATAAGTAATGTAATGTATGAACACAGTGACCTCACCAGCAGAATAGTGAGTACAGCTCTGGAGTATAATACAGGATATAACTCAGGATCAGTACAGGATAAGTAATGCAATGTATGTACACAGTGACCCCACCAGCAGAATAGTGAGTACAGCTCTGGATTAAAATACAGGATGTAACTCAGGATCAGTACAGGATAAGTAATGTAATGTATGTACACAGTGACCCCACCAGCAGAATAGTGAGTACAGCTCTGGATTAAAATACAGGATGTAACTCAGGATCAGTACAGGAAAGTAATGCAATGTATGTACACAGTGACCCCACCAGCAGAATAGTGAGTACAGCTCTGAGTATAATACAGGATATAACTCAGGATCAGTACAGGATAAGTAATGTAATGTATGTACACAGTGACCTCACCAGCAGAATAGTGAGTACAGCTCTGGAATATAATACAGGATATAACTCAGGATCAGTACAGGATAAGTAATGTAATGTATGTACACAGTGACCTCACCAGCAGAATAGTGAGTACAGTTCTGGAGTATAATACAGGATATAACTCAGGATCAGTACAGGATAAGTAATGTAATGTATGTACACAGTGACCTCACCAGCAGAATAGTGAGTACAGCTCTGGAGTGCTGACCAATTAGTTGCGGGTGTGGTCGTGCTTCAGCTGTGCTGTGTGTCTGCTGTGTCTCCTGAGCTCCAGGGAATTACCATCTATTCCACCTGGGGCCTGCTTCCTCCTCCCCAGGGAGGGAGTGGGTTTCCAGGCATGAGTGAGGGAGGCGAGGCCCAGGCTTCTGCTCCTCGGACTAGGCCGCAGGGGAGCAGTAGAAGCCAGCAAGCGGCCGGAACATCGGAGGATTTGGGGGTGAGGCGTTCCACCAGGAGTCGCAGCAATGCTGCTCCAACTCCCCCCACAGAGGTGAGAAGCTCCAAGGCTGGATCCACCTCAGGAAAGCTGGGTGCTACCAGCGGAAAGCTGGGTTCATCAGAAAGAAGGCAGAGTGCTCACGGAGGTGAAGCCGACCTCAGTGAGGAAGGCTGGGGAGTGCTGAGGACCCGGGAGTCTATTTCCACCTATACCTCCCGGGTAAAAAGTCACCTCCGTGAGTATGAAGACGCCTGTAAGGCCATCAGGAGGCTCGGAGAGGAACTGCGCTGTGCCCGTGCCAGGGCTAAGGTAACTCCAAAAAAGAAAAAGACGGAGATCCAGGGGCAGATAAAGAGACTTATGGCTGAAATACAAGCTTTGGAGGAGAGGAGAGGAGAATTACTGGCGAAGAGTGGTCCATTTAAAGAGAAATTGGAAAATGAGGAGCGCTTCAGGGTGAAAGAAGAAGATAAAAATAAAAGGTTGATGGGGCTGCAACCTGAGAGCCAGGTGGATGATGCGGAGGAGATGGAGGAAGAACAACAGGCAGATCCACCTGATGGCCTGCGGCAACAGCAGCAGGCCCCGTACAGTGGGCCCCCTGCACAGCAACCAGCAGTATCACCTGCCGACTCAGGGGAGGACAGTGACAGCAGCTACCAGGGAGGGGCGCTAATGGCCCAGATCCGCATGCTGACCCCCCTCTGATTGGTCTCTCCAACCGGTTCCGAGCCCTCCGCGACATTTCCTCTTCGGAGGAGGGGGGGGGCTGGGGGTGAGGTTCCGGATGTTGCGGTGGGGCTCACAGGAGACGCTGAGTCCTCTCTCCCTGGGGAATCTTTGTCTTCAGGGGGGGAGACTGGCCCAGAGTCAGGGGACGAGGAAAATGTATATAAAGGGAAAATGGACACATCTATTTCACTTAAAAGGGGTAAACCATCATCTGATGAGGAGGGTGGTGGGGTGGATGGGAAGGATGGTGGGAAAAAGAAAGCTGTCTAACTCAATCACCCTTGATGGCGGCACCCTCTCCGTTGACTCTGGCATCCATTAATGTTGCCAGCATAAAGTCAGATACGGCTCGATTTGCGGCCTATGACTTTTTTGCCCATATTAATGCTGATATTTTATTTTTGCAAGAGACCAGGCTAACAGATATGTCATCTATCTACAAGGCTAAAAGAGAGTGGAGGAATGGGCCCTCCTACTGGTCTCTTGGGGCCGAGCCGTATAGCGGAGTGGCGGTCCTTTTTACCGCAGCGGTAGAATGCCGACGGGTTATCGAGTTAGAAATGGGGAGGTGCCTGATCTTAGATGTCCTCATGAAGGGACAAGAACTTCGCCTTATTAACATCTACGGCCCACAGTCTAAGTGGGACCGGAAGTGTCTCTTTATGAGGATCAAGCCCTATCTTTTTACAAGTCGGCAGGTGGTCTTTGGATGGGATTTTAATGCTGTCACGAGGCCCCAAGACAGGGGAGGTGCCAGAGACAAGCTGACTTATGATAGCGTCGCCCTTAATAGCATAGCAAGTGAGGCTCGTCTGGTGGATGTCCACATCCGGCACACCCCAGGCCACGCGGGATTCACCTATCATAGGGGTAGTTGTAGGTCTAGGATAGATAGGTTTTTTTTAAAGGAGGAGGCCGTCTCTTCAGCAGTGTCTGTTGTTGAGGTGGAGTTCTCCGATCACTGTTTAATTTTGTTTTCTCTGAATGTCACAGAGACCCCCCGGATGGGCAGAGGCTATTGGAAGCTGAATTCGTCTCTCTTGGAAGAAGCGGAGATAAGACAGTCCTTTGAGGATTTTCTTCAGAGCCAGGTACCATTGCTGGGCCTTTGTAGCAGTAAGTCAGAGTGGTGGGAGATCTTCAAGGAAAGGGTTGCAAGATTCTTCCGCCAGCTCTCGGGCCTCAGAAGCCTAAACAGGTACCGTTTGTACCAGGGCCTGAGGAAGAAACTTGAGAACCTTGTCTCGACTGGAGGTAGTCGTGACGATATCTCCAGAGTGAAGTCCTTGTTGATGAAGTGCCAGTATGACAGACACGCATCTTTGGTTTTTGAGAGGGATTACGGGAAGTACCGCTCGCCCGACCCTTACAGAAACTGCAAGATGTCAGTGAATAGTAAAATAGTCTCAGGACTGATTGATAGTACGGGATCCTTGAAAAGGTCCAGATCAGGGATCCTGGAGGTCGTCAGATCCTTCTACTCGCACCTCTTGGGAAGGAAGGATCTAGATCGAGATAAGGTATCAGCTTTCTTGGCTGAAACCGTCCCTGAACCAGGAGTAGACTCCTCTCTTGACGTTTTGACAGAGATGATCCGGGAAGAGGAAGTCAGGATGGCTATTGATGGGCTTGCCCTCAAGAAGTCACCCGGTCCGGATGGCTTAACATCTGAGTTCTATAAGACCTTTAAGGACACTTTGGTTCCCCTCTTGACTGCGGTTTTTAATGAGTGTCTATCCTCGTGCACTCTGCCAAGGTCAATGAGGAGGTCAGCGCTGATCATCCTGTCAAAGGGTAAAGACCCGTCCCACATTGAGAATTGGCGTCCCATAGCACTTCTCAATGTGGACCGAAAGATTCTGGCAAAAGTGCTGTTTAACCGGCTGGTGGAGTTTGCACCCCGGCTCCTTTCGGGGGCTCAGCATTGCTCTGTTCCGGGCCGCAGTACATTTAGTGCTGTGCTCAGTGTCCGAGAGGCTGTGGAGCAGGGTAGGGCTGGCCACTGGAAGGGGTACTTGCTGTCCTTGGATCAGGCAAAAGCATTTGATCGGGTTAACCATGAATACCTCTGGTCTGTTCTTCTGAGATATGGCCTGCCGGGGGGGTTTGTTGATTGGCTTAAGACCTTGTACGCAGGGGCAGAGAGTTTCCCGCTTGTGAATGGTTGGATTGGCCGCTCTTTTGAGGTTGGGTCTGGCGTCCGTCAGGGTTGTCCTTTGAGCCCGTTGCTGTACGTGTTTGCAATTGATCCTTTCCTTAGGAGGATTGATTGTGGACCGTTGGCGGGGGTGAGAATGGACCTGGCGGTGCCGGATTTGGCTCTGAGGGCGGTAGCGTATGCTGATGATGTCACCGTGTTTGTCTCCTCACAAGAGGAAGGCCAATGGGTGATGTCAGAGGTGGACCGCTACTCGGAGGCATCCGGGTCCAAGATCAACCGGGATAAGTGCGAGAGTCTCTGGCTGGGAGGGGGAGATCCTGGTTTTGATCTCCCGGACACCCTTCCAGAGCCCCAGGAATCTGCAAAAGTTCTCGGCATCGAATTTGGCCAAGGGGATTACCCCAAACAAAACTGGGACAGCAGGCTTAAGATCGCCGCTCAGAAGGTGGAACAGTGGAAGGGTTGGTCTTTGACCCTCCGGGAAAGGGTTAACCTGATCAAAACATTCCTGCTCCCTTTACTGATATACTTGGGCAGTGTATGCATGTTGCCAGAACCTCTTTGGACCCGGGTCTACAGTGTGTTCTTCCAGATGTTATGGGGGAACAGACTGAACCTAGTGAAGAGGGAGGTTACTTACCGTACGAGGAGACTAGGGGGGTTGTGTATGGTCAACCCTGTGGTGTTCCTAGTGAATACCTTTCTTAAGACCAATATAGCAAACCTCTGGTCAGAGAGGGCTCCTCCGTGGGTATCCTCCTGTAGGGGATGGTTTCAGCCTTTCTTCCAGGAATGGGAGACAGGAGGGCAAGTGAAGGATCTTCGCACACCACACGGGCATCTCCCGGCTTACGCTACCCCGGTTCTGAAGGTTATTCGTCGGTGGGGTCTGGGGATGGGGGAGATTAGGACTCTGTCGAGGAAATTCCTTGACAAGAGGGTCCTGTCTTCTCATTTCCAGAGGCCATTGGCGCTCAAGGACTGCCCAAGTCGGGATCTGGAGGTGGGTTTAGAGCTTTTGAATTCTATCAGGATCCCCTTGAAGTTTTGGGACTTGACTTGGCGCTGTTCGCTGTTTCCACGGGAAACTGTGTGTGAGGGACAATCTGAAGTGCAGGAGCTCTGATGACCGGGGATGTCCCCGCGAAGAGTGTGGAGGCATGCTGGAAAGCATGGAGCATTTTCTGCTTCATTGTCCCTTTAACACAGAGGTTTACACCAGGGTGGGCGCTTCCATTGGTTGGCCTCGGCTGGCCAGTCTCTCCTATGCGGAATGGGCCTATGGGGCATTCAGAAACCTTGGAGGCTGGGACCGGTGCACTTTATTCCTAGTCAGCTCAGTGGTTAGGTACTACACGTGGAACGCACGGTGTTTAGTGTCGACGCAGCGTAAAATCCTCCCTGTGGATGTGGTGGTTAGGAACATTCTCGGTGACCTGGTGAAGGTGCGTTCTCTGGAGTACGAGAGGCTAGGTGCTGGCAGGGCCTCTCGTCTATGGAGGGGCTCTGCCTTTAAAGTGCCTTAGCCTGTTGTCTCCCCCTGGTGGTGGGCTGATGCTGGCACATTAGTCTTTTTGTTTTGAGCAGTTGGTTTATGGTAATATAGGGCTTGCAGGCGCTGAACTTGAGCTTTAGGGGTTTGTTGTTTGGCTTATAGTGTTATATGTATTTGTTATTGTATTTATTGTTGTAGTCTATTTGTATACTTATGTATTGTATATATTGTTAGTCTGTGTATATTTTATGTAATGTATATATTGTATATATTGTGTGATGCCACCTGGGGTTTGGGTTTAGTTTAGGTTGGGTGGTGGGTTAAAAAGGGGGGAGGGGGTTTGTATGGGACTTTTATATATACAGAAAATCCTGGACTGGTTCATGGACGTCTGGTAACATGTACTGGGGGCATGGGATGCGGGACCAGCTCAGGGCAAAAAAAAAAAAAAAAAAAAAAAAAAAAAAGTGGTGTTATTTTGTTTGTGTTGGTTTTTATTATTTTGTATATATTATTGTTGTTGTTGTTATTCTTTTTGGTATATTACTGGTATTGGGTTTTTGGTATTGCAACTGGGCCAGGAAATTCACATTTAGTATTAGTGTATATTAGTGTATATAGTTTATTAGTATGGTATGGGTATAATGGGTATTATAGGAATATGTCTTTTGTAAATATTGTATATATTTGTTTGTGTGCAGGAATGAGTGTGGGGTGGACCGGTGTTGTATTTTATGCTATGGTGTTTGGTTTTATGATTCGCTATATTGATATGTTCTGTCGGATATGGTATGTTTATGTTTTGTAATTTTTTATTGTTATGTTTGAAATTTTAATAAAAGATCTACAGGATATAACACAGGATCAGTACAGGATAAGTAATGTAATATATGTGCACAGTGACCTCACCAGCAGAATAGTGAGTACAGCTCTGGAGTATAATACAGTATATAACTCAGGATCAGTACAGGATTGTTACGCCTAGCGCTCCGGGTCCCCGCTCCTCCCCGGAGCGCTCACGGCGCCTTTCTCCCTGCAGCTCCCCGGTCAGCGCTGACCGGGAGCGCTGCCCTGTCATGGCCGTTGGGGATGCGATTCGCACAGCGGGACGCGCCCGCTCGCGAATCGCATCCCAGGTCACTTACCCGTTCCCGTCTCCTGCGGTCATGTGCTGGCGCGCGCGGCTCCGCTCTCTAGGGCGCGCGCGCGCCAGCTCCCTGAGACTTAAAGGGCCAGTGCACCAATGATTGGTGCCTGGCCCAATTAGCTTAATTGGTTCCCATCTGTTTCCTGGCTATATCTAGTCTACTCCCTTGCACTTCCTTGCCGGATCTTGTTGCCCTAGAGCCTAGTGAAAGCGTTTTTGTGTGTTTATACCCTGTGTACCAGAACTTTGCTATCTCCCCTGACTACGAACCTTGCCGCCTGCCCCCGACCTTCTGCTACGTCCGACTTTGCTTCTGCCTACTCCCTTGTACCTCGCCTATCTTCAGCAGCCAGAGAGGTGAGCCGTTGCTAGTGGATACGACCTGGTCACTACCGCCGCAGCAAGACCATCCCGCTTTGCGGCGGGCTCTGGTGAAAACCTGTAGTGTCTTAGAACCGGTCCACTAGCACGGTCCTCGCTATCCCTCTCTGGCACAGAGGATCCACCTCCTGCCAGCCGGCATCGTGACAGTAGATCCGGCCATGGATCCCGCTGAAGTTCCTCTGCCTGTTGTCGCCGACCTCCCCACACTGGTCGCCCAGCAAGCCCGACAGATTGCCCAACAAGATCACCAGCTGTCGTACTTGACCACCATGACTCAGCAACTCCAGTCTCAGCTACAGCAGATTCAGTCTCAGCTACAGCAGCAGCAACCATCTCCTCCGCCAGCTCCTGCACCTCTTCCGCAGCGAGTGGCCACTCCTAGCCTCCGCCTGTCTTTGCCGGACAAATTTAATGGGGACTCTAAGTTTTGCCGTGGCTTTCTTTCCCAATGTTCCCTGCATCTGGAGATGATGTCGGATCAGTTTCCTACTGAAAGGTCTAAGGTGGCTTTCGTAGTCAGCCTTCTGTCTGGAAAAGCCCTGTCATGGGCCACACCGCTCTGGGACCGTGATGACCCCGTCACTGCCTCTGTACACTCCTTCTTCTCGGAAATTCGAAGTGTCTTTGAGGAACCTGCCCGAGCCTCTTCTGCTGAGACTGCCCTGCTGAACCTGGTCCAGGGTAATTCCTCCGTTGGCGAGTACGCCATACAATTCCGTACTCTTGCTTCTGAACTTTCCTGGAATAATGAGGCTCTCTGCGCGACCTTTAAAAAAGGCCTATCCAGCAACATTAAAGATGTTCTGGCCGCACGAGAGACTCCTGCTAGCCTGCATGAACTCATTCATCTAGCCACTCGCATTGACATGCGTTTTTCTGAGAGGCATCAAGAGCTCCGCCAGGAAAAAGACTTAGATCTCTGGCCACCTCTCCCACAGTCTCCACTGCAATCTGCGCCTAGGCCTCCCGCCGAGGAGGCCATGCAAGTGGATCGGTCTCGCCTGACCCTGGAAGAGAGGAATCGCCGTAAGGAAGAGAATCTTTGTTTGTACTGTGCCAGTACTGAACATTTTCTGGTGGATTGCCCAATCCGTCCTCCACGTCTGGGAAACGCACGCTCACACTCAGCTCTCGTGGGTGTGGCGTCTCTTGATGCCAAGTCGGCTTCTCCACGTCTCACGGTACCTGTTCGGATTTCCACTTCAGCCAGCTCTCCCCTCTCAGCCGTGGCCTGTCTGGACTCTGGAGCTTCTGGGAATTTTATTCGGGAGTCCTTTGTGAATAAATTCCATATTCCGGTGACCCGTCTTGTCAAGCCACTCCGCATCTCCGCGGTCAACGGAGCCAGGTTGGACTGTACCATACGTTTCCGCACGGAGCCCCTTCTTATGAGCATCGGATCTCATCACGAGAGGATTGAACTTTTGGTCCTCCCCAATTGCACCTCGGAAATTCTCCTTGGACTTCCCTGGCTTCAACTTCATTCCCCAACCCTGGATTGGTCCACTGGGGAGATCAAGAGTTGGGGGTCCTCTTGTGCCAAGAACTGTCTAAAACCGGTTCCCAGTAACCCTTGCCGTAACTCTGTGGTTCCTCCTGTATCCGGTCCCCCTAAGGTCATTAAGGACTCTGCCTGCCACAGGAAATGCCCCTCCCCCCCTCCCAGGCAAGCTTCTGTGTCCCCTCATGGCCCTCGTCCTGGTGTCACACTGCCCCGTGCCAGGTCTCGCCCTCTGCCCTCTCTCCCCATTCCTACTCCTGCGGTTCTGCCTGCCGTTGAGGAATCCCTCCTTCCTTTCCCGGTGTCCTCATCCCAGGGGAGGCAGTTACCCGATAAAGAGAAGGGGAGACCTAAGGGGGGGGGTACTGTTACGCCTAGCGCTCCGGGTCCCCGCTCCTCCCCGGAGCGCTCACGGCGCCTTTCTCCCTGCAGCTCCCCGGTCAGCGCTGACCGGGAGCGCTGCCCTGTCATGGCCGTTGGGGATGCGATTCGCACAGCGGGACGCGCCCGCTCGCGAATCGCATCCCAGGTCACTTACCCGTTCCCGTCTCCTGCGGTCATGTGCTGGCGCGCGCGGCTCCGCTCTCTAGGGCGCGCGCGCGCCAGCTCCCTGAGACTTAAAGGGCCAGTGCACCAATGATTGGTGCCTGGCCCAATTAGCTTAATTGGTTCCCATCTGTTTCCTGGCTATATCTAGTCTACTCCCTTGCACTTCCTTGCCGGATCTTGTTGCCCTAGAGCCTAGTGAAAGCGTTTTTGTGTGTTTATACCCTGTGTACCAGAACTTTGCTATCTCCCCTGACTACGAACCTTGCCGCCTGCCCCCGACCTTCTGCTACGTCCGACTTTGCTTCTGCCTACTCCCTTGTACCTCGCCTATCTTCAGCAGCCAGAGAGGTGAGCCGTTGCTAGTGGATACGACCTGGTCACTACCGCCGCAGCAAGACCATCCCGCTTTGCGGCGGGCTCTGGTGAAAACCTGTAGTGTCTTAGAACCGGTCCACTAGCACGGTCCTCGCTATCCCTCTCTGGCACAGAGGATCCACCTCCTGCCAGCCGGCATCGTGACAAGGATAAGTAATGTAATGTATGTACACAGTGACCTCACCAGCAGAATAGTGAGTACAGTTCTGGAGTATAATACAGGATATAACTCAGGATCAGTACAGGATAAGTAATGTAATGTATATACACAGTGACCCCACCAGCAGAATAGTGAGTACAGCTCTGGAGTATAATACAGGATATAACTCAGGATCAGTACAGGATAAGTAATGTAATGTATGCACACAGTGATCTCACCAGCAGAATAGTGAGTACAGCTCTGGAGTTTAATACATGATATAACTCAGGATCAGTACAGGATAAGTAATGTAATGTATGTACACAGTGACCTCACCAGCAGAATAGTGAGTACAGCTCTGGAGTATAATACATGATATAACTCAGGATCAGTACAGGATAAGTAATGTAATGTATGTACACAGTGACCTCACCAGCAGAATAGTGAATACAGCTCTGGAGTTTAATACATGACATGAAATGTGTTGAGAAAACCACTTAACGCTTTAATGAAGGTCAGTTGAAGTATTTATGTATTGTAAACTGCAAAACTGGATTATTTATATCCAAAGTATATGGCAACATGTGAATATCATTGTACCATGTTATTATTATACCATTTCCCTGCACATTTTCCCTATAAAAGAAGAATGAATGGGGATGGGGGGAGGGAAGTCGGATGATATATGATCTTAATTTCTCCGGCCCCTACATGCGTAGAATATTCAGCCCATTATATTCAGGATTCATGCACCAAATGTTGCAAAAATAATTACAATCCCCCTCATTAAAAAACTGACAAAAGGTCAGTCTTGTTATACATTATCATACATAGAGCGAAGGACGCGTCCAGCCTGTCCACCATACCGCCTGCTCAGGACCCCAGACATACGTATAGAAACCCTTCTCCTCCAGCCCATTTGTATATACAACACAGCACGGCCGATCCCATATAAAAAGGTATAAAAGGGAGACAAAAATAGGCCCAGCGTGAAATAGATCCAGTGCTTCTGTTTCCTGTAAAGGAAATCGCACATCCTTTCTGGTCCTTTCATTCCGCTATTGGGAAGAATAAGGACTTTCATCTGCTCATTAATAGTGTTCATTTGGATGTAGCTGATCTTTACAGGAGCAGCGTGAAGCCGCTTTACTGAGTATCAAATAGCAGCAAACATCTGAAAAGACGAGGACTTCAATTATTTCCCTAAAACAGTGAGATCACATGAGGAAAGTGCGAAACGCGTTGTCGCTGGGTGTTCGGTTTACTTGTATTCTCTCTGGAGGAAAAGAAGAAAAAAGCTTTCCTTCCGATACTCTTACGTCCATTATAATGACAGATTGTACATACATACTTTATATACATATTTATTACTTATTATATAAAAAGATTATGTATAAAATATATATATATAAAGATATATATACATACACACATATGTATCTATATATACATACTTATTACTTATTATATAAAAAGATTATGTATAAAATATATATATAAAGATATATATACATACACACATATGTATCTATATATACCGTATTTTTCGTCCTATAGGACGCACCGGCGTATAAGACGCACCCAATTTTTAGGGGCAAAATCTTAAAAAATAAAGATTTTGAACCCAATAGTGGTCTTCAACCTGCGGTCCTCCAGATGTTGCAAAACTTCAACTCCCAGCATGCCCGGACAGCCGTTGGCTGTCCGGGCATGCTGGGAGTTGTAGTTTTACAACATCTGGAGGTCCGCAGATTGAAGACCACTGCAGGAGGAGGTAATACTCACGTGTCCCCGCCGCTCCGGACCCGTCACCGCTACCCTGGATGTCGCTCCATCGCTGTCGCCGTGTCCCCGTCGTTCCGGAACGTCTCTGCTGCCGGCCGGGTATCCTCGCTCTCCGTCGCCGCCATCACGTCGTTACGCACGCCGACGTACGTACGCGACGACGTGATGACGAGGAAGGAGAGCGCCGGCCATACAGGGGATCCTGGCACGGAGCAGACACCAAGGAGGCAGGTAAGGTCCCTCCCGGTGTCCTGTAAGCACTAACCCGGCTATTCAGTCGGGCTGTTCGGGACCGCCGCGGTGAAATCGCGGCGGTCCCGAACAGCCCGACTGAACAGCCGGGTTAGTGTCACTTTCCCTTCAGACGCGGCGGTCAGCTTTGATCGCTGCGTCTGAAGGGTTAATACAGGGCATCACCGCGATCGGTGATGTCCTGTATTAGCCGCGGGTCCCGGCCGTTGATGGCCGCAGGTACCGCCGCGATAAGGGTGTATTCGCCGTATAAGACGCACCGACTTTTTCCCCCCAGTTTTGGGGAAGAAAAAGTGCGTCTTATACGGCGAAAAATACAGTACATACTTATATATAAAGAAGACATACTATACATTTTTATACATAAAGAATTTTATATACATAGTCTTTTTATATAAAATGTACAGTATGTCTTTGCGGTGTCCCGGTTCCGCATCCTATCCGGTACCTGTGTGTATAGGTCCCCATAGCCAGAGTCCCTAGCACGTGGGGGGTCCTTAATGTCTAGTCCACCCCTAGTCACCTCTCATCTAGGTATTAGTTATCTAGTAATTATTTAGGATTTATATATATAGGATTGTACAAATGTATATAAATGGTTAATTACCTGTACGGAGTGTAGCAGGACCTGCGGGTCACTTGGTCAGGTAAACTCTATGGTTTTTATGCTTAAGGACCTTTGGAGGTCCCTGTGATGTATTTCACCCATCACTCCCTGTGACGGTGAGTGACAGTTGCTTGGACCAGTAAAAGCGGCCCTGCCCCTGCCCATATAAGGGAGCGGCGGCCATTTCTCTCTCTCTTGTTCCTGTGTAGCCAAGCAAGCAACATCTCTCTTGCTCCCGAGCTGTCAAACAAGCAGGATCTGTACAGCTATCTTTCGCAGTGAGTTAGGCCCGAGCCTTGCGGCAACGGCTGATCTATTCAGAATCGTGAGTGTATCAATCCCTAAGCACTCTGCAAGATCACCGGACCTTATCTATCCCCTAAATCCGGACAGATCTTCGCAAATTACCCTAAATTCTCAGACTATATCAGAAGTCAAGGTCCGCAACAACTGTCAGTCATTGAACTGTATAGAGACTGTATTCCTGAGACTGTTACTGTTCATTGGATGTAGCAACTATATAGCATTTCAGTAAAGTTATCCAACACATTTTATGCATGCACCTACCGTTACTGGGAGGGGCAGCGATGGGCCGGATAATTACCTCAGCACACTAGCCCTCAGGCTGGCGTCGCGAACTATAGGGTTAACCTTAACCCCTCATCTACCGAAACAACACCCCAACTACCATACCCCCCCCCCCCCCCCCCAAGGGCTACCACATCTTCTATATGTATATATATATATATATATATATATATATATATATATATATGTATATATATATATATATATATATGTATATATATATATATATATATATATATATATATATATATATATACATATATATATATATATATATATATATATATATATATATATATATTTTTTTTTTTATACTTAATCTTTTTATTTCCATACCCAATATATCCATGAAAAAGACATACTGTACATTTTATATACATCATCTTTTTATATAAATTGTACAGTATGTCATATATATATATATATATATATATATATATATATACATACTTATGGATAAAGAAGACATACTGTACATTTTATATACATAAAGAATTGTAATAAGGACTGTAGGAGGTCCAGCACAGGATGTCCTCTAGGGCGGTGCATCGTATCCCCCAGTGTGCCATACTGGATCCAAATACAACTCTCCCTTCAAGGAAACAGCACCAGTCTCGAGGTCCAGCAGAATGCAGGCTAAAAGGTCTTTTATTGCATCAGAGCATGAACACGTTTCCTTGAGGGGAGAGTCATGAAGAATTGTACATACATATTTTTATAAACATATTTATTACATACATAAAGAAGACATACTATACATTTTATGTACATAAAAAATATATATATATACATCTCTGTAACTTGCTGCTCAGTCTACTGGAGCGGGGACACCTGTCATTTAATAGATGCCCCTTCTGTATGAATTTGAATCAGCCATCAAATTTTGAGAAAGTCACTCATCTTAAGTAGCTAACTAAAGTGCATGCCTTGCTCCTCAGTCTACAGGAGCGGGGACATCAGTCTTTTGATAAGTGCCCCAAATTTTACGAAATTCACTTTCTTCCTTTTGGGAAATACCTAGCTTGCCTTGGTATCGCTTTCCATAGGGCATTGCACAGCTGGATCTCCTCAATGAGAATCAGTACTTCAATTAATGCTGTATGGAAGTATTGTCTAGGGCAGTGCTTCCCAACCAGTGTGCCTCCAGCTGCTGCAAAACTACAACTCCCAGCCTTTGGCTGTCCAAGCATACTGGGAGTTGTAGTTTTGCAACAGCTGGAGGCCCACTGGTTTGGAAACCCTGATCTAGGCATTGTGTGCCTTCTACATTAGTGCGGAGGCACCTATGCTTTATTTTTGAGAGAATCCTTTGTCTATGTAACCTCCTTTGTCTATTGATAACATGTGTCGAAGGAGTCGGCCGCCGTACTCTGGCGAATTGCGAATACGAAAGGAATAATTAATTATATAGTTTGACACAATCTAAATGCCAGTAACATTTCTTGGAGCGACTACTGTTCTTCACAGCCACAAAGAAATGTCAAGTGTCACTTTTTTAATTTTTTTTTTTTTTTTTTAGTCCAAAACGACTTTTTGTGAATAATTAAGAAAAGTTACTGATAATTGTGCATATGCGTTGTTTAAGTTTAACCTGCCCGGGAGTTATTACATTATTATAATATTCCCCTGTCCTAAACAATATCCCAGAAGATTAATTTGTTACTTGTCAGCATCTGTACTCATATCCCTTTCCCTTATATCCGACCTCATATCCCGTCCTCATATCCCGTCCTCATATCCCATCCCCATATCCCATTCTCTTATCCCATCCCCATATCCCATTCTCTTATCCCGACCTCATATCCCATCCCCATATCCCATTCTCTTATCCCGACCTCATATCCCATCCCCATATCCCATTCTCTTATCCCGACCTCATATCCCCTCCCCATATCCCATTCTCTTATCCCGACCTCATATCCCCTCCCCATATCCCATTCTCTTATCCCGTCCTCATATCCCATCCCCATATCCCATTCTCTTATCCCGTCCTCATATCCCATCCCCATATCCCATTCTCTTATCCCATCCCCATATCCCATTCTGTTATCCCGTCCTCATATCCCATCCCCATATCCCATTCTCTTATCCCGTCCTCATATCCCATCCCCATATCCCATTCTCTTATCCCGACCTCATATCCCATCCCCATATCCCATTCTCTTATCCCGTCCTCATATCCCATCCCCATATCCCATTCTCTTATCCCGTCCTCATATCCCATCCCCATATCCCATTCTCTTATCCCATCCCCATATCCCATTCTCTTATCCCGTCCTCATATCCCATCCCCATATCCCATTCTCTTATCCTGTCCTCATATCTCATCCTCATATCCCATCCCCATATCCCATTCTCTTATCCCGTCCTCATATCCCGTCCTCATATCCCATCCCCATATCCCATTCTCTTATCCCGTCCCCATATCCCATTCTCTTATCCCGTCCTCATATCCCATCCCCATATCCCATTCTCTTATCCCGTCCTCATATCCCCTCCTTATATCTTGTCCTTTTATCCCGACCTCATATCTCCTCATATACAGACCTCCTATCCTGACCTTATATCCCATCTTCTTATCTCATCCTCATATTTCAACCTCATACTCATAACACAGACATATATATATATATATATATATAGAGAGAGAGAGAGAGAGAGAGAGAGAGAGAGAGAGAGAGAGTATACAAAAAAGAGGATTGCAGCAGCACACATTGGTCAAAAAATTGAGGATCTTAACGCACTTTTTGATCAAAATGTGTCCCTCCATCCACCACGGGGAGGGACCCTAGCACAAATTCTGAGCCTAACACTCATATCCATGCACCTCTGCTGGGCATATAGCCTCTGACTGGGTGACATGCTGGATCCACTATCAATTTAAAACACCAACATATTCTAAATATTTGCGAGATCTTGAAGTGCCAATATTCGAGATATAATTCCTGTTGCGAATATTCATGCTCAACTCTATAGATAAGATAGATGAGAAAGATAGAAGCTTGTCTAAAGAACTTGTTATATATATATATATATATATATATATATATATATATATATATATACACTAAAGAAAAATATCAGAAAGAGAGAAAGATCCATGCAATGATATCAATACTTCTGGCACAGCCCACCACATCCCGAAGTGTTATCTGTTATTTTACCTAGGATTGTAGGTTAGCCCCCCCACCCCCCATACACCCTCATTGAATAGAATTACACATTCAGCTCTGCTACATCTGTATACCGATCACAGCTGAACATTGCTTCTGATTTCATTAGGTTTTCTATTATGTTTCTATGAGATATATTTTACCTGGAATGATATTAGATTTATCTCTGTATAGCTGCACTTCCTGAAGGTAAATTGAATTAATGTACAGTAATTTCATGTAGTCTGAACAGATTGTAAAAGACAACATGTTCTCGGTTACCAAGTAATATCACAGAGGTCAGAATTCCCAAGTGTCTATTTGAATAGGCAATAATTCTGCCGGGGCCGACATATCGCCTGTGCAGCCGGTTCAGCTGCACAGGGGCCCAGCGTGTGAGGGGGCCCACCGGCCTTTCCAGGGCAGGTCCTACTATGGGACCCGGTGGGATCATTGGTCCCAGGCAGCACTTTTCATGGGCGACCCCCTTTTTTTTGTGCCTAGTAGGTTTATGGTAGGGCCGGCCCTGCCACGGGCACTTTAGACAATGAGTCTGCAGCCGGCTGACCCAGGTCTGATGAGAAATGTTGCGCAAGTGACGTACCTCCGCAGACCCGCACAGGAGGACGTCAGTGACGTCACTCGCCAGACCGCCGCCCCCGTAGAGGAAAACACTGTGCAGGCCAGGTAAGTGTTTCTCTGTGTGTGTATGTGTCTGTGTGTTTGTCTGTGCGTGTTTCTGTGTGTGTCTGTGTGTATATGTGTGTCTATGGGTGTCTGTGTGTGTGTCTGTGTGTGTGTCTGTGTGTGTTTCTGTGTGTGTCTGTGTGTGTGTCTGTGTCTGTGTGTGTTTCTGTGTGTGTCTGTGTGTATGTGTGTATGTGTGTGTGTCTGTGTGTGTGTGTCTGTGTGTGTCTGTGTGTGTCTGTGTGTGCCTGTGTGTGTATGTGTGTGTGTCTGTTTGTCTGTGTGTGTGTGTCTGTGTGTCTGTGTGTATCTGTGTGTCTGTGTATGTCTCTGTGTATCTGTGTGTGTCTGTGTGTATCTGTGTGTCTGTGTGTGTAGTGTGTGTATATATATATATATATATATATATATATATATATATATATAAATATATATATATAATATATATATTTTATTTTTATTATTTATTCATATATATATATATATATATATATATATATATATATATATATATATATATTTAACCAATGTATCTTAGCAATCAAAGTGTAACTGTCACTTAAAGAAACTTTGATATGCCACACAGACATGTCAACATTTTTGACTATCCCGGGTCTCAGTGCTCAGACCCCCACAGATCAGGGGATCAAGGGGGTGGGAACTTATAATGGGGCTTTCCAGAGAACCTGTATGGTGATTGCTATAATACAGGAGGGAGAATCGTGCTACATTACATGGTCTGAATGGTCTCAATCTCCTGTTTTGCAGTAAATGCTTCTCCTCAGGGCATCACCCCAGAATCCTCTGGTTTTTAGGCAAGAACAAGAATGGAATTCTACCTAAAGTGTCCCTGACATGTCAAAAGCTTTGATCGGTGGGGGTCTCAGTCCTCCACCGATCAAAACTTTTGACATGTCAGGGACACTTTAGGTAGAATCCCATTCTCGTTCTTGCCTAAAAACCAGAAGATTCTGGGGTGATGCCCTGAGGAGAAGCATTTACTGCAAAACAGGAGATTGAGACCATACGTCAGGAGGAAAATATAGACCAAAGCTTGTTTTTTTGGCATTCAAGCTTCCTGTAACAGTGTGTCTGTTCCCTGCACAGTGGGCCGATCGGTGTGTGATAAGAACAGAATAATATGTATTAAAGGAGATTTATTTCTTCCCTCAATATCTCTGCGCCGCCAAAAGAAGCCGACGAGGACGACAAAAAATAAATATAAAAACCTGCAGACTGCAGCCGGGATGACTCAGACTATTGTAGAAAGGTGCAAAGTCAGAGCGGGGCCAATGGACTGTAAATACCAAGTGATTTCACCGTATCGGGAAGATTTCTTTTTTTTTTTTTTTTTTAATTCCCACAATGCATTGCTGCACATGACCAGCTTTAATGCCTCGCTAATCTGCATTTGCTGTAAAGATTGCCGGATATCATTGTCAGGGCTTAACACATAAGAGTTTCTGAATACCACATTAGTCCTAACACTCGCTATAGCTACTCAACAGAAAGGAGATTATTATTGTAACCATCCCATGGGCCGCTCTAGATTATAGGGATAAGAACCGATCCGGAGGGAAAAATAAAACAAGATTTCTGTAGCTCGGATGAGGAGGAAGACGAATGACGGCCATTGTTGTGTCTATAGAGATTGTCAAGCGGCGTTTGATATAAATAGAATTTGATTCTATAAAAGTATCAAACTAAATTCTTGCATATTCCTTCTCTCACTGTTCTTTCCGCACTGAAGTTAGTCTTCTATCTGGTCCTTGTGTTCCAGTCATGGTCCCAGTGGCATAGCAGTGGTTAAAATCAGTGGCACTTCAGAAAAGTGGGTGGCACTTCAGAAGAGTCAGAGGATGGTTGCCCCTGAGGATGCCACCTTGTGTGGTGAAACAAGTTGGAGAGGACACTGTTTCCTGTTTTAATAGTCAGTCGTGCTCCTGTGAAAGCACTGAGGTTTCAGAAGGTCAGAAGGTCCTCAATGTGGAGGCAACTTTTAAATTCATGTTTAGCCAATGTCAAGTAAAGTTTCATATAGGTCAGAGGTCCTCAAGACTTTACCTGTTGCAAAACCACAACACCAAGCATACCCACACAGCGTTGGCTGCCATCCTAAGAAGCGGATGTCAGAATGTGTGAGCAGCAGATCAGAGGGATTTATGAGCCAAATTCAGATACTAGACACATAAAAAGCCATTTTAATGTCCCAGTACAGAACATAGTCCTGTACTACCCTTAGGCTGTCAGGTTGAGTCCCTCAGGGACCTGGGGGCCCTCCTGCAGTGTCTCCCCTGCTGTTAGTACAATATTATTTATTGTAATAGGTATATAGTCAGTGTATGTGTAGACAGTATAAAGGACCTTTGGAGGACTAATGTAATTGTCTAAAGGACCTTTGAGATGTCACATGTTATGTTTATGTTACCCAGAGAGTCACCAGCTTAACACATGACCCGCAGCTTGACCTATGGGCTTTTGGCTCAGCCCCCCTATAAAAGGGGGGGGGGGGGGGCATTACAATTTTGTTCTTTTTTTTCTCTTTGCTTTCTACAGTCAAGACCAGATATCTCAGTGCTAGTGTCCAGTACCTGGGAGGCCTCAAATCTATTATCACTTCCAGTAAGTCAAGTCTATGTCTGTTTTCACTGCCTACAGTCCAGTCAAGCCTAAAGTCAATGATCTAAAATCCATTACAATTATAATTGGTCCCAGCAAGCTGTGAGGTCCTTCTGTGTTCCTGGCCACCTCTCTGGCCGAGCTGTAGAGACTATAACAACTGTCTGACCTTAGTAAAGCCTCCGTTAAACCATAACTGGTCATGGACTCTCATTTCACTGTCTAGCCATTGGGATAGCGGTGATATCGTTTGGGTGGTTTCCGGTATCCAAAAAACACTCTGGCGTCACGAACATTAGGGGATAACAACACCTTGCCCCTGGGGTTAATACAATCTGCCCCATCCACCTACATTGCTACACCCTGTGGTCCCGCCATTCACCATGGCTCATCACACTTCCAGCACCCAGAATTCCATAGTCTAGTGCAGCCTGACCACTTTGTCTGAATATTGCAGTAATAACACACTTGCTCCTAATAGAGTCCTATGGGTGTAATGCACCACAAAAATCTCCATATTGCTGGACTCCCTGATCCTGTGCATACTCTCTATATACTGTAAATACTGTATATGTAAAGCAGGAGGAGGCTGGCTTTTAATTTTATAAATGAGATGGGTCTTGTCTGTGATGGTGTAAAATCTGTGATGCAAGAAGAGTAACTTGTATCTTCCGGGCCCCAATGCAAAATCTGCAACAGGGCCCCATGTGTCAATTATAATACTGGTCTCTTAGGGGGCAGATGTGCTTTGGGGCTACCTCTACACCCTCTATAGTTACACCACTATATGTAGCCTTCAAAAGTCATGTGATCCCTTCTGTATTTTTCTCCTTTATAGTCCATGCACAGACTGGCACAAGATTTTGCACCCCTAAAAATTCGAAAGCACGGTCAACCACCCCTGTGGCCCCAACTCATGTTACACCATTGCATGGTCCTGTAGAGTTAAAGAAGTACTCCACTGCTAAATTTCTTATCCCAAAGGAGAGGGAATAAGATGTATGATCGTGGGGGTCCCGCTGCTGGGATCCCTCTTGATCTTCCGCAGCTCCTGGCGTTCTAAACAATTGTCAGATTCCTGCAGCAGCGATCGTGACGTCATGGCCATGCCCCTTGTGGCATCACAATACGCCCCTCAATTCATGTCTATGGGAGGGGGCGTATCGACCAACACGGCCCCTTCCATTGACATGAATGGAGGGGGCGTGGCGTGAAGAGAGGGCCTGGCCGTGACATCACTATCACATCCTCCGGAGTACCCCTTTAAGAAGACCATTTGTCGAACACAGTGGAGCAAAATGGGACAACTCCAGGTGCTCAGCGGGGCTTCAATATTTGTGAGCAGTGACAATAATAAAGCATATAGTTAGGTCTTATGTTTGTATTAGATAAGACCTGATGAAGAGAGGATATACCCCTCGAAACACGTCAATTCATCTGTGATGTTGTAAATAAATTATTTATTGTTTTAACTTTCCGTGAACTGGTATCTAGAATACTGAAGCTCTGGCCAGCTGTAGAATGTGTCCGATCTTGCTCTACTGTGTCCCATAAGTGGTTTTCTTAATTCTGGCTATTCCACATGCTCCCTGCTGGATCCACGGCTGGACACTGGCTGTGACCTTAACCCACGCTATACATTGGCGTTCTTGTGAATATATATGCTCTTCAATGTTGCGCTCATAGTGTAAATAAAGAAGGTGAGTTGAATAATTGTTTATGTGATTGACCTATGATATGACCTATGACCAATGATACCTGGTGATGGCACATACCGTATTTTTCGCCGTATAAGACGCACTTTTTCTTCCCCAAAACTGGGGGGGAAAGTCGGTGCGTCTTATACGACGAATACACCCCTATCGGGTTGGTCCCTGCGGCCATCAACGGCCGGGACCCGCGGCTAATACAGGACATCACCGATCGCGGTGATGCCCTGTATTAACCCTTCAGACACAGCGATCAAAGCTGTGCACCGCATCTGAAGCGAAATTCAGGCTGTTCGGGACCACCGTGGTGAAATCGCGGCATCCCGAACAGCTTACAGGACAACGAGAGGGACCTTACCTGCCTCCTTGGTGTCTGCTCCGTGCCAGGATCCCCTGCATGGCAGCGCTCTCCTTCGACATCATCACGTCGTTGCGCACGCCATCCCGTCATCCAATAGGAGCGGCGTGCGTAGCGACGTGATGATGGAGAGCGTGGATCCTGGGGAAGAAGACGTCCGGAGCGTCGGGGACACCCCGGGGACGCGGCAACAGCGATGGAGGGCGACATCAAGGGCAGCGGTGACGGATCCGGAGCTGCGGGGACACATGAGTATTACCTCCTATACTAGTGGTCTTCAACCTGCGGACCTCCAGATGTTGCAAAACTACAACTCCCAGCATGCCCGGACAGCCGTTGGCTGTCCGGGCATGCTGGGAGTTGTAGTTTTGCAACATCTGGAGGTCCGCAGGTTGAAGATCACTGTTGGGTGCAGAATCATTTTTTTCTAGATTTTGCACCTTTAAAATTGGGTACGTTTTATATGCCGGTGCGTCCTATAGGGCGAAAAATACGGTAGCATGCCCCTTTTTCTGTTCCATTTTTTATCTATACGTAACCTTGATTGCATAGTCCTGGATAAAGATGAGAGAATCTGCCAAGATTTGTTTTGGGTCTGATTTGGATCAGCTTTAGATCTTTATCTGGTTTCAGGTACCCCAAATAATGTATGAACAGGAGCAGGGACTCCTGTTAAAGGCAGTGCATGCATTTCCTATGATAATACTATAAAATATTACCCCTGAAAGCAATGGTGGCCGAAATAAAAATAAAAAATAAAAAAAAATGAAAAACTATTCCTGACAGCTGCATTTGGAAAAATATAAAAGCAAAGCCCATGCCTACCTTTTAAATCCCTCACCATGGTATATTCCTATACAGCAGAATTGATTTAAAGGGGTATTCCAGGAAAAAACTTTTTTATAAATATCAACTGGCTCCAGAAAGTTAAACAGATTTGTAAATTACTTCTGTTAAAAAATCTTAATCCTTTCAGTACTTATGAGCTTCTGAAGTTAAGGTTGTTCTTTTCTAAGTAATCTCTGATGAGACGTGTCTCGGGAACCGCCCAGTTTAGAAGCAAATTCCCATAGCAAACCTCTTCTAAACTGGGCGGTTCCCGAGACACGTGTCATCAGAGATTACTTA
This sequence comes from Hyla sarda, assembly GCF_029499605.1. Lineage (NCBI taxonomy): Eukaryota > Metazoa > Chordata > Amphibia > Anura > Hylidae > Hyla > Hyla sarda. Next base: position 299,542,790 of record NC_079194.1, on the reverse strand, counting down.
GACAGAAAAGAACAACCTACACTTCACTTTCTTGAGCCAGTTGATATATATAAAAAAAATGTTTTTTCCTGGATAACCCCTTTAAATCAAAAGCAGCAAAGCCCAGGTGTCACTGCACATTTTAGAGTTACACCGCTGAGTATAGTAATCCACAGGAAGAAGTGCGTGCGCCAAAAATACTCAGTAATGGAGGTGATCAAATCAATGAACCAAATCAGATTTGTTTAGAATTTCCCAAGAAATCATATTCCTCTATATTTGAATTATTTGGGGAATTTGCTTTTGGAGAATCCAGTACAGAAGCAGGGACTCTTGTAAAAGACAGAGAAGCAAGCATCATATGCCTAACCACGTAGTTCACAATCACTAGGCCAGGAGCAGAGCGCTGTCTGCATTGCCGCTTACTTATATTTTCTGAGCGGGGAAATCTGTACCTGGCCCAGCAAATATTAACTGAGCAGTGAGGCATACAGTATATGCCTCACTGCTCAGTGAATGTTCAGAATCAGAGACTCCTGCCATTTGACTGGAGTCCCTGCTTGTATGTACTTTTGTACATGCAGGAAGTAAGAACAGGAGCAGGGAATCTTGTCAAAGACAGGAATCCCTGTTTCTACCCTGCCACTCAGCTTCCTCTCTGTGGCCATATGATCACTGCTGAAATGTCTGGCACAGCTAAAGGACCAGAGCAAGGAGAGCGTGAGTATCCTCAAAATAACAGAAGGGTTGAGAAGTGAGGCATACGTACTCAGTATTTACAAGAGCAGGGACTTCCTTCTTTGAAAGGAGTCCTTGCTCCTGCACACCGGTTCAGAGGAAAGCGGTGATGGCGTAGGCATTGCAACATACATTCAATAAATACAGTGTATAATATGAATAAATCCAAATTGGCCGTCGACTCTGAATCAAACTGATGGTCGATTTGCAGCAGATCCATTTTTGGCCGTCGACTCTGAAACAAACTGATGGTCGATTTGCAGCAGATCCTCTCAGAATGCTTATTTTGTTGTGGATATTTCCAGAAGGCACCACTGACTTGATAGTTGTTCCAGAAGTTCCACCACTTGAGGTCCTTTGGTTACTGATGGGGGGGGGGGGGGTTGTGTGGGGCCTCATTACAGAGAAAGGGATGCTCTATGTGCCACTACTAGATATTGTTAGTAGATCACACAAGTAACAATTGCACTCATCAGTCCAGTCCGAAGCTGAGCAAGTGTGGACACTTCCTGGGCTTCAGTATTCAATAGATCTATTGGCAAACAGTTAAAATAATAATATAATAATACAGATGACGCGTTTCGAGAGGTATGCCCCCACTTCCTCATATGATAAGACCTGAGGAAGAGGGGATATACCTCTCGAAACACGTCGACTGTAAATTTAGAAACAGACTCTTATTATTATTTTAACTGTCTGTGTATTGGTCTCTTGAATACTAAAGCCTCAGTCAGTGCCTTAAAGGGGTACTCCACTCACCAGCGTTCGGAAGTAAATGTTTCGAAAGCAGTTTTTGCACTGCGGAGGTCGGCCACGCCCCTTGTGACATCACGACCATGCCCCCTCACTGCAAGCCTATGGGAGGGGGCGTGACAACGCCCCCTCCCATAGACTTGCAGTGAGGGGGCATGGTCGTGATGTCACGAGAGGCGTGGCCGACCCCCTCGGTGCAAAAACTGCGTTTGGAACATTTACTTCCGAACGCTGGCTAGTGGAGTACCCCTTTAAAGTGTCCAACCTTTCCAACCAACCTGTATGGTAGCCAGTACGCGTTACAACCCCCTATATTTGGACCTTCTCGATAACAAGCTGCAAAGCTTTGAACAACATCGGTCTGGTATTTCGCCCGACTTGACATCACAAACCTTTTTGGCCTTTTTTCGTTTTTTTTTTTTTATCTCACTGCCCACACATGCCGCCTTGCAAAAGATATGGGCAAGGCAGAGTTATTATTGGATTTGCCTGGTAAGACGTTTGCAGATTTATGTGACTTAAATTTGCATTTTCCTATAATGCACTCAACAGGAGTGTGTCCTAATGGGTCTATATTTACGGAGCCGCGGCCACCTCTGACTTCCACTTCTGCGCCGCTTTTTTTCTAATCAACAGCGCTATTGTTCGCGTTCGAAATAGACATTTTTATTTTTAGAAGTGATTTTCTACCAGTCTTGGAGTCCTTCTCTCTGGAGAACATCACACTGGGATTTTGTGTGTGAGAAATCGAGGGCTTCGAGGCGCCGGATGTTAAATATGCGCTTGTTGTATCAATCGAAGCACAAAAAAAAAAAACTGCAACTATCTGTCATAAATGATAAATGTGACTATAAATAGGCGACACCGTGACATCCTTCTCACAGTTATAAACACCGGCATTGTGTTCGTTGCTTTATTTCTTGTCTTCCTACACCATTTGGCTTATGGGTAATTTGAAGTTCCCCTCTCACCCACGCACAATGGAGATCGCCCTTCCATGTGTTGAATTACATCGAAACCTTGAGTAAGAACTTGCAGCCGTCACTGAAGACATGGTTGTCTGGAAGAGTTATTTTTAGGAAAAAAAAACATGGCTGCTTCCTTGCCGAAACATTGCCACACGTGCCCAGGGATTTTGTCTTGTATGCAATGGGGCCGAGCTGCAAACCAAACACAACCTATGGACAAATGTGGCATGGTGTTAAAAGGGGTACTCCAGCATTTTGAGCATTTCGTTGAGAACGCCAGGAGCTAGAGGCCATTATTATGATGTCACGGCCACGCCACCTCGTGACGTCACATCACACCCCCACCATTCATGTCTATGGGAGGGGGCATGTTGGACGACACGCACCCTCCCATAGGCATGAATGAAGGGGGAGTGACGTGACATCACAAGGGGGTGTGGCCGTGACCTCACAACCACTGCCGCAGGAATCTGGTGTTTGTTTAGAAGGCCGGGTGCTGCGGGAGATCGCGGGGGGCCCCAGCAGCGGGACCAACGTGATAAGACATTGTATCCCCTATTCTTCTGAACAGGGGATATGATATCTATCAGCGGAGTACCCCTTTAAAAGAAAGTAGCCATGTCTTCTAATCATACACAAGTTCTTTAAAGGGGTATTCCTATGGAAAATGTTTTTTTATTTTTTTTATTCAGCTGGTGCCAGAAAGTTAAGCAGATTCGTAAATTACTTCTATTAAAAAATCTTAATCCTTCCAATACATTTTATGGGCTGTATACTACTACAGAGGAAATGCTTTTCTTTTTGGATTTCTCTGATGTCATGACCACAGTGCTCTCTGCTGACCTCTGCTGTCCATTTTAGGAACTGTCCAGAGAAGCATATGTTTGCTATGGGGATTTTCTCCTGCTCTGGACAGTTCCAAAAATGGACAGCAGAGGTCAGCAGAGAGCACTGTGGTCATGACATCAGAGAAATCCAAAAAGAAAAGCATTTCTTTTGTAGTTTATAGCCCCTAAAAAGTACTGGAAGGATTAAGATTTTTTTAAGATTTCTTTCTGGCACCAGTTGCTTTAAAAAAAAAAAAAAGAAAAAAAGTTTTCCACAGGAGTACCCCTTTAAAGGGAGGTTCTGGAATTAAAATATTGGTAACCCATCTTTAGCCTTAAAGGGGTATTCCAGGATAAAACATATATATATATATATATATATATATATATATATATATATATATATATCTCAACTGGCTCCAGAAAGTAAAACAGATTTGTAAATTACTTCTATTAAAAAATCTTAATCCTTCCAATAATTATCAGCCGCTGAAGTTGAGCTGTTCTTTTCTGTCTGGCAGCAGTGCTCTCTGCTGACACTTCTGCTTGTCTCGGGAAAGGAACAGAGTGGAAGAGGTTTGCTATGGGGATTTGCTTCTATTCTGGACAGTTCCCGAGACACATGTCATCAGAGAACAATTAGACAGAAAAGAACAACTCAACTTCAGCAGCTCATAAGTACTGAAAGGATTAAGATTTTTTTTAGAGAAGTAATTTACAAATCTGTTTAACTTTCTGGAGCCAGTTGATATATATATATATATATAAAAAAAAAAAAATTTTTTCCTGTATAACCCCTTTAATATTTGATAAGTAAGAGTCCAAAACATGGCACCTCCACTGGTTAGCTGACTTAAAGTGAACTTGTGATCAGTCCAAAAAATTACAGAGTATTAAATTCACTTAAAGGGGTTTTCCAGTGGGAGGGCTCTTTATAACTTTGACTTTACTTACCTCCAGCTCTCCAGCGGTGCCTCTGGTGTCCCACTCTGGTCCCTGGCTGCGCTTCTCTTCTGCTCATGAATCGTGAAAATGGGACAACCAAACTCCTTAGGTGGGATGGAGGAGTTTTGCCATCTGGGAACATAGCCAGCATTCTACATATATATTGTTACATTTTGCGCTCCGGCTGCACACGCTGGCCCCGCTACCTGCTGCTGTCGGCGGGGCTGGGACTTGCATAATGGGACACGCCCGCATGCGAGACCTAGTTCATCACTCGCCGGGTGTTTCTCCTGCCCCCGCCTCTGCCTCTCTGCTCCGGCGTGCGTGTCCCCGTTCCCTAGGGTGCGCGCCATAGCTTTAAGATTTAAAGGGACAGTACGCTCATTAGTGTCATTCACCTGTGGTTCATTGATAAATTCCTCCACCCTCCTGGGCCTGACAGGAAGCATTCCTGTTATTGCCTTGCTGTGTATCTGATCCTTTGCTCCGTGACCTGACCTTGCTTTTTACTGCCTGCCTACTGACCATTTGCTACGTTCCTGACTATGCTACTGTGCTGCCTGCCCTGACCTTCTGCTATCCTGACTGCGAGCTGCCTTATCCCTCCTGTGCATTGCATCTCCTTAGCCGCCTGTGTGGTCAAGCCGTGCCAGGGCTAGCGACCTGGGTGCTGCCTGCCGCAGCAAATCCATCACGCTTTGCGGCGGGCTCTGGTGAAAACCAGCGGCACCTTAGACTCCACTCCATGGTACGGTCCGAGTCATTTGCTACACAGGTCCAGCGGATCAACATCCACCGGGGTTCCTGTCTTCTGAAACATGAGTGTTACATATATATAGGTGTTGGGTACATTGCTCTATTCTAAAGAAGAACTGGATTTTGTCCTTGATAAGTAGGAGTCACCGTAATTACTCCCATCCACCACCCCACGATTAAAAAAAAGCACTTCAAACAGCTCTCTTTTCTCGATTACACTGCATTGCACTTCAGAATTTTCCCCTATGGGCATAGATTCACGGATATTGTTTTAGTTCTCTCTCTGTACTTATCTTCCGAGCCTGATCTAAAATGTCTAAAGGTCAGACTGAACTTGGCCTGCGAGCTCTATGTGAACTTTGCAAATTGGAAACTGTGTAAAAGTCTAAGCTGTGTGTTAAACTTTACAAAAAGATAGAATTACAAAAAAAAATCCCAACTGGTGCCAGTCTACCAGGTTATGGCACTGGGTAAAGGTCCCGGTCCACCAGATTTTTATCACCTGCTGAAGGTGCCATTCTACAAGATTTTGCCACCTGGTGAAGATGCCAGTCTACAAGATTTTATCAACTGGTGTAGGGTAAGGACCATGGGACCCGAAAGCCTTGTTGAGTATAGGTAGTGTGTGTGTGTGGGGGGGGGGGGGGGGGGGACTCTACCAATTAAGGGACCTTTATACTGAGGGAGGGAACTATCTATACTAGGACCTATTTACAGGGGGTAACTATTACGGGGTAAGGGAAGAAACTACCTATATGGGGACCTATATACAGAGGCAAACTACCTATGGGGGAGGAGAAAAAATATCTATATGGGGACCTCCAGTATATACAGAGCAAACTACCTACGGGGGTGGGGGAAGAAACTACCTTTATGGGGACTTATATACAGGGGGCGAACTACCTATGGGGGAGGGAACTACTTATAAAGAGACCTATTTACAGGGGGGAACTACTTATGGAGGTGAGAGAAGAAACTACATATATTGGGTCCTATATACAGGGGAAAACTACCTATGCAGGAGGAGAAAGAATCTTCTGTATGGGTACCTACTTACAGGGAAAAATCGAGGCTGGTGTAAGGATTTTTGCCGCCCCCTTGACCTTGCGATACAGCGCTTCTTTGCCAGCCTGAAGAATACTAATTATTATGTTGTGTGGGTGGGGGGAGTTGTTGGGGGATTGGTGTTGGCTGCTAGCGGGTGATTTTAATGTCTGCTAGCTACGTTTCTTGCAATGTGCCGAGCAGCGCCCCCCCCCCCCCCCCCCCCCCCCCCTCAAGAGGGCGTTCTAGGCAGCTGCCTATTTTGTCTATAGGCAGAGCCGTCCCTGGCTGAAATGCAACAATCTAGAAAATATTGTGGGACTTTTTTTTTTCGGAGGTAAAAAAAACCTGCAGACCCTTAGATTTTAGTCTCTTAAACCCTATTAATAAATACGGCATCGCTTGCATATTAAACATCCCGCTAAGAAGTGCACACGTATAAAATTTGATGCATTTTTAAAAACGCCATAAAAAGTAAGCACCGGAGGCTCAAGGCGCTGCCTTCCCTTTTACCCTGCAGCACTTTGCTAATTAAAGGATAGTGAAATTGTTTATCAATGTTTCACTTTAAAGAGATGTTTGCTACAATTTTGTTTGACCAACTGTTGTTTTAATCTCCAGTTGATCCAAGAAAAAAAAAATCCATTAAGATTAATTTTGCTCTGAAATCTTGGAATCCGTACAAAAACCTTAATGGGCAATTTCTTGTGTATTCCTAATTAACAGATTGCATACACTAATGCAAACTCCCAGCGGGGTCTAAATGCTGGTGCCGGGGTATATAAATGAAATCCACTTCAATTATTTAATCTGTACCTTCAGGAGATAAATAGTCAGAATGTTTATGGCTAAAAAGATAGTTTCTTAAGCCTGTCTGGATTTGACAAGTTGCTAATAACAAAAAATAAATAAATAAAATAAACCACATCAAAGAAAAACAAGAACATAATAACATCTCTGAGTGTTGTCCTCGCTTTATATCTGGCCAAAGCAATTCATCTGTTTATGATGTTGTTAGCAAGAAACAAATAGCTTGGGCTGTAGCTGAATACCAGCACTGTCCCTTACAGAAGTCTTCTTCTTCATTACCTTTCCTTATGACTAAACACATCCCAAAATGTGTTTCTTAAGATGAATTCATTTTTTGATACTCTGTCTTTAGATGTTTATTCTCTATATTTCTGAACATTACTTTTACCAGCTGATATAAGTTATATATCTCCTGTATATAGTGATATGGACCATGCTGGTACAACCTGTATATACTGTATATAATATATATGTACAGCTGGTATAAGTTATATATATATACTGTATATAGTGATATGGACCATGCTGGTACAACATGTATATACTGTATATAATATATATGTACAGCTGGTATAAGTTATATAAATACTGTATATAGTGATATGGACAATGTATAACCTGGGTATATACTGTATATAATATATATGTACAGCTGGTATAAGTTATATATATCCTGTATATAGTGATATGGACCATGCTGGTATAACCTGGGTATGTACTGTATATAATATATATGTGCAGCTGGTATAAGTTATATATCTCCTGTATATAGTGATTTGGACCACGCTGGTATAACCTGTATAAACTGTATAAAATTATATATATACAGCTGGTATAAGTTATATATCTCCTGTATATAGTGATATGGACCATGGTGGTACAACCTGTATATACTGTATATAATATATATGTACAGCTGGTATAAGTTATATATCTCCTGTATATAGTGGAATGGACCATGCTGGTATAACCTGTATATACTGTATATAATATAAATGTATAGCTGGTATAAGTTATATATCTCCTGTATATAGTGATATGGACCATGCTGGTATAACCTGGGTATATACTGTATATAATTATATATTTACAGCTGATATAGGTTTTATATCTCTTGTATATAGTGATATGGACCATGCTGGTATAACCTGGGTATATACTGTATATAATTATATATGTACAGCTGGTATAAGTTATATATCTCCTGTATATAGTGATATGGACCATGCTGGTATAACCTGGTATATACTGTATATAATTATATATGTACAGCTGGAATAAGTTATATATCTCCTGTATATAGTGATATAGACCATGCTGGTATAACCTGGTATATACTGTATATAATTATATATGTACAGCTGGTATATTTTATATTTCTCCTGTATATAGTGATATGGACCATGTTGGTTTAACCTGGGTATATACTGTATATAATATATATGTACAGCTGGTATAAGTTATATATCTCCTGTATATAGTGCTATGGACCATGCTGGTATAACCTGGGTATATACTGTATATAATTATATATGTACAGCTGGTATAAGTTATATATATCCTGTATATAGTGATATGGACCATGCTGGTATAATCTGGGTATATACTGTATATAATATATATGTACAGCTGGTATAAGTTATATATCTCCTGTATACAGTGATATGGACCATGCTGGTATAACCTGGTATATACTGTATATAATATATATGTACAGCTGGTATAAGTTATATATCTCCTGTATATAGTGACATGGACCATGCTGGTATAACCTGGGTATATACTGTATATAATTATATATGTACAGCTGGTATAAGTTATATATCTCCTGTATATAGTGATATGGACCATTTTGGTATAACCTGGATATATACTGTATATAATATATATGTACAGCTGGTATAAGTTATATATACTGTATATAGTGATATGGATCATGCTGGTATAACCTGGTATATACTGTATATAATTATATATGTACAGCTGGTATAAGTTATATATCTCCTGTATATAGTGATATGGACCATGCAGGTATAACCTGGTATATACTGTATATAATTATATATGTACAGCTGGTATAAGTTATATATTTCCTGTATATAGTGATATGGACCATGTTGGTATAACCTAAGTATATACTATATTTAATATATATGCACAGCTGGTATAAGTTATATATACTGTATATAGTGATATGGACCATGTTGGAATAACCTGGGTATATACTGTATAATTATAAATGTACAGCTGGTATAAGTCATATATATTGTATATAGTGATATGGACCATGCTGGTATAACCTGGGTATATACTATATATATAATATATATATATATATATATATATATATATATATATATATATATATATGCACAGCTGGTATAAGTCATATATAGTGATATCGACCATGTTGGAATAACCTGGGTATATACTGTATAATTATAAATGTACAGTTGGTATAAGTTATATATCTTCTTGTAAATAGTCATATAGTTATATAAACACTGATGTTATATCTTTGGCTTTTATTTGTAATACCCCCGTTTTGTCTATAGTTCCCCCCCCCCCATGTTTCCCCTATATAGAGGCACAAATTGCAGTAAAGTAGAACCCCGGCGCTGTGAGTAATTAATGACTCACACATAAAATAATGATCCGCCGCGCTTAGCGCCTCCGAAATTAACAACTTGACAACTTATCGGTTGTTTGTCACGTTGACGTGGGTTGCCAAATCTTCTTTTATGCTTCTGTAGTACATGAAACCTTCAGACCTTCCTTGGGAAGATAATTATATGTTTTCTTACTAAAACGCCACCACACTTCTGCAGGAAACGTTAAACAGGGAAAAAAGAACCTTCAGCAGACAGTGGAGATAGTTATTTACTATATATTTAAGCACAAGCCTCTGTTTAGTAGTCGGTATCACAGATGTGGTGATAAAATGGTATTGGCCTGGACGGGTGCCAGGAATGTAATAAAGATAATTATTATTATTTTTATTATTTTACAGTAGAAGTCCTTAAAGGGGCACTCCACCCCTAGACATCTGATCCCCTAAAATGTCTGATTGCAGGGGTCCCGCCGCGATCTCGCTGCTGCATCCGGCATTTGTTTAGAGAGAGAGGGGTGCAGCGCTGGAGGCTCGTGACCTCATGGCCATGCCCCCTTAATGCATGCCTATGGGAGGGGGAGTGACGGTCGTCATGCCCCCTCCCTAGACTTGCATTGAGGCGTGGCACGTAGCGTAGGAGGTCGGAAAAGGAGGACGGGAAAGGTGGACGGGATAGGAGGTCGGGATAGGAGGTCGGGATAGGAGGTGGGGATAGGAGGTCGGGATAGGAGGACGGGATAGGAGGACGGGATAGGAGGTCCGGATAGGAGGTCATGATAGGAGGTCGGGATAGGAGGTCAGGATAGGAGGTCGGGATAGGAGGTCGGGATAGGAGGACGGGATAGGAGGACGGGATAGGAGGACGGGATAGGAGGTCGGGATAGGAGGTCGGGATAGGAGGTCAGGATAGGAGTTCGGGATAGGAGGTCGGGATAGGAGGTCGGGATAGGAGGACGGGATAGGAGGACGGGATAGGAGGTCGGGGATAGGAGGTCGGAATTGGAGGTTAGGATAGGAGGACAGGATATGAGGACAGGATAGGAGGTCAGGATAGGAGGTCGGGATAGGAGGACGGGATAGGAGGCCGTAATAGGAGGACGGGCTAGGAGGTCGGGATAGGAGGACAGGATAGGAGGTCGGGATAGGAGGTCAAAATAGGAGGCCGAGATAGGAGGTCGAGATATGAGGACAGGATAGGAGGACAGGATAGGAAGTCGGGATAGGAGGTCGAGATAGGAGGTCGGCATAGGAGGACAGGATAGGAGGTCGGGAGAGGAGGACGGGATAGGAGGACGGGATAGGAGGACCGGATAGGAGGTAGGGATAGGAGGTCGGGATAGGAGGTCGGGATAGGAGGTGGGGATAGGAGGTCGGGATATTAGGACGAGATATGGGGTTGGGATATGAAGTCAAAAGTTTCCTCCTTTGTTGATTTTCCTCCACAACAAGGATGAGGAAGGAAAAACCGGGCAACGCCGGGTGCTCAGCTAATATATATATATATATATATATATATATATATATATATATATATATTTATATTTATATATCCGATGAAAAAATAATTTTGTTTCTTTTATTTTTTATTTTATTTTCATTATTTTTTTTCCTGGTCTTTCTTCTGTTGATCTTTTAATCCCGGTTTCTAGCCGGATCTACTGTATCTGACAGATCTCACAGAACAGCTTGCTTTCAAGACGGGAGTTTGGACACTTTCCATAACCTTTCTCCTTCAGACACGGGATGAGCTTCCATGAATCTACAGTAATCCAAAGGAAACAAAAAATGAGATCATTACATTGTATCTATATTAGGATGGAACTGTAAGCCGCATCATTATAGCTATAACAATAGACATTATTACAAGTCATGACATAAGAGAGAAAAAATGTATAAAAAAGAAAACTAAAGTAAAATGCAAAAGATGCTTATAAAATTATCAGCCAAAACATTTAAAGGGCCAATGCCCTCATTTATATATATTGCCACTTTGGCCATTGTATAAGTGTTGCAGTCTATCCAAATGGGGAAGGTTTTGGGGTTCTCATCATGGACCACTCTCAATGTCTCCTTTCATAATGGCTCCATAGTAGATTAAAGGGGTATTCCGGCCAAAGACCACTTATCCTCTATCCAAACGAGACAATGTCACGCCACGCCCCCTTGTGACATCACGCCACACCCCCTCCATTCATGTCTCTGGGAGGGGGCGTGACGGCAGTCACGCCCCCTCCCAAAGACATGAATGGAGGGGGCGTGGCGTGATGTCACGTCTCTAGTCCCGGAAACACAGAGGTTTCCGAGACTGGAGCAGCAGCCCGGCATAGAAAAATAAGGGAATAAGATGTCTTTGGCCGGAATACCCCTTTAAAGAAGCACTTTAGCACAGCACAGGCTATTGTTAAAGAATAATGCAGGGGTTCTTGTGTATGTATTGTGCTTACCTGTTTTAGCTGATGTGGTTGTTATTTAGCCTATAATCAACATAAAATAAGGTGTTTTTTGAAGATTTTAAGTTTTAGGTCTGTAGGCTGTGTTCACACATACACATTTTTATCATAATTTTTGCTATGTCATTGGAAAATCAGATAGCAGCGGCAGTATACAGATAGAGCTGGAGCGGAAGTGTATAACTACCATATATCCTTGATCCCATAAAGATAGCAGCAGTATACAAAAAGAGCTGGAGGGGAGGGGTATAAATGGAAAGGCCTGCGCAGCTGGCCTGTAATTGTGGGAGGAGCGGGATGACTATAAAACTCACGGCTCTCCTCCCTTCAATGACGCCGTGGGTTCTTCGCTCCCACCCGCCCCCCCTTCTTTTCATTCCATCACACTTACCACAGGGTATGCCCTCTTTTCCAGGCATATTCTTTACGCCGCAGTTATGGCACACTCCAAACTGCTTAGTTGAGGTTGATAGATTATTGGTTACAGTTGGTTGTTAGGTTAGTATTAGGGTTTTACGCATTTCAGTCATGTAGCAACGACCACAACTACTATATATCCTGACCCCTAAGAGATAACAATAGCAGTATACAGATAGAGCTGGAGGCGAGGTGTATAACTACTATATATCCTGATCCCATAGAGATTGCACTAGCAGTATACAGATAGAGCTGGAGGGGAGGTGTATAACTATTATATATCCTGATCCCACAGAGACAGCAATAGCAGTATACAGATAGAGCTGGAGGGAAGGTGCATAACTATTATATATCCTGATCCCATAGAGATTGCAGCAGCAGTATACAGATAGAGCAGGAGGGGAAATGTCTTACTACTATATATCCTGATCTCACAGAGATAGTGCTGGAGGGGAAATGTCTAACTACTATATATCCTCATCCCACAGAGATAGCAGCAGCAGTATACAGATAGAGCTGGACGGAAGGTGTATAACTACTATATATCCTGATCCCATAGAGATTGCAGCAGCAGTATACAGATAGAGCTGGAGGGGAAATGTCTTACTACTATATATCCTGATCTCACAGAGATAGCAGAAGCAGTATACAGATAGAGCTGGAGGGGAAATGTCTAACTACTATATATCCTTATCCCATAGAGAAAGCAGCAGCAGTATACAGATAGAGCTGGAGGGGAAATGTCTTACTACTATATATCCTGTTCCCATAGAGATAGCAGCAGCAGCATACAGAAAGAGCTTGGAGGGGTCTAGGAGCTCCCAGGAGAATCTGGAAGGTGATGATGTCATCCTGTAGTTACAGGAGGTCAGCTGACCCAGGACTAACCACTTCCTCTGACACATTTAGCACTGTGATTAACTGTGGGTCCGACTGGTGATCACATGACCCAATTCCAGTCAGGAAATGCATGAATGCAGCTCTGTTGGAATGAACAGATGGCACTGTGGGACTTGTGATTTTTTTTTCTTTTTCTTTCAAAAAACAGTGCCACATCTGTCCACAGGTCGTGTGTGGTATTGCAGCAGTGCAAATTTCCAATGGAAGAGAACAGCCATTTTTTCAGGAACCATTTTCGGAAATCCAGGCACGTTTTGCATATAGATAGGACAATCCCATTATGGAATGCCTCTTCTCATTAATTTATCGTCTTCTTATGGAATTTACGTGTCCCAATGATAAGCTGTTTTATATACACACTATCTGATTTCGAGTCATTTCGAAAAGTGCTTTGGCAGCCTGGTAAAATGCATATATGGATATTGGAAGTACTATTCGTGTTGGAGCGCTGCCCGCCGAGCATGGACCGTGGCCATAGGCCCATTTTAATTTCTTTGCAGATTTAAAGGGGTATTCCGGCTTTAGACATCTCATCCCCTATCCAAAGGATAAGATGTCTGACTGCGGGGTCCCACCGCACGGCCGTGCCCCCTCGTGACATCATGCCACGCCCCCTCCATTCATGTCTATGGGAGGGGGCGTGACGACTAGTACACAGCCATTACGTCTCCTCCCATAGACATGAATGGAAAAGGCGTGGCGGCTGTGTTCGCCAGCCATCCGGCATGGAGCGGAGTTCGCTCCGTGCCCCGGATGACTGGGGTGCCACGGCAGAGAACGCGGGGGTCCCCAGTGGTGAGACCCCCGTGATCAGACAGGTTATCCCCTATACCAGTGGTCTTCAACCTGCGGACCTCCAGATGTTGCAAAACTACAACTCCCAGCATGCCCGGACAGCCAACGGCTGTCCGGGCATGCTGGGAGTTGTAGTTTTGCAACATCTGGAGGTCCGCAGGTTGGAGACCACTGCCCTATACTATGGATAGGGAATAACATGTCTAGCAGCAAAGTACCCCTTTAAATTTAGTTAAAGGAGTAATCCGGTGGAAAACAAATGTTTTCAAATCAACTGGTACCAGAAAGTTCTAAAGATTTGTCCATCACTTCTATATAAAAAAAAAATCTTAATCCTTCCAGTACTTATCAGCTGCTGTATGCTCTAGAGGAAGTTGTGTAGTTTAACCCCTTTAAAGGGGTACTCCCTTGGAATTTTTTTTCTTCTTAAATCAACTGGTGCCAGAAAGTTAAACAGATTTGTAAATCACTTCTATTAAAAAAAATCTCAATCCTTCCAGTACTTTTTAGGGGCTGTATAATAAAGAGAAATCCAAAAAAGAAATGCATTTCCTCTGATGTCAGGACCACAGTGCTCTCTGCTGACCTCTGCTGTCCATTTTAAGAACTGTCCAGAGCAGGAGAAAATCCCCATAGTAAACATATGCTGCTCTGGACAGTTCCTAAAATGGACAGCAGAGATCAGCAGATAGCACTGTGCTCGTGACATCAGAGGAAATGCATTTCTTTTTTGGACTTCTCTTTAGTATACAGCCACTAAAAAGTACTGGAAGGATTGAGATTTTTTAATAAAAGTAATTTACAAATCTGTTTAACTTTCTGGCACCAGTTGATTAAAAAAAAAAATTCCACGGGAGTACCCCTTTAAGAACTCCAGTTTCTCACAATACATATTGGTGTACATTGGGGTACATTTATTTAGCCACGCCAGTGACGTTCGTGTATCTCTGGCTCTCCCATTGAGGGCATGGAGGGCAAGTCGGCCACAGCTGTGTTCCATGGTCGACAATAATCCGTGCATGGAGTGAAGATTGCTGTGTGCATAGAGAGAGCTGAGGTGTGGGCAGGAGATCGGGGAGGGGGGGGGGGGGGGGGGTCCCAGCAGTCGGACCCTGGGGTTCAGACACTTAAAGGGGTACTCCGATGCTCCAGAGTTCTGAACATTTTGTTCAGAACGCTCGGAGCTGGAGGCCGTTATTGTGATGTCATGGCTACGCCCCCTCGTGACATCATGACACGCCCCCTCCATTCATGTCTATGGGAGGGGGGTGTTGATAGACACACCCCCTCCCATAGATATGAATGGAGGGGGCGTGGCATGACGTCAGGAGGGGCGTGGTAGTGATTTCACAACCAGTGCTGCAGGAACACCGGGTGCTGCGGGAGTTCGCGGTGGGGGGCCCCAGCAGCGGGACCCCCACGATCAGACATCTTTTCCCCTATCCTTTGGATAGGGGATAAGATGTCTAGCAGCGGAGTAACCCTTTAACCCTTATCCTGTGGATAGGGGATAAAATGCTCGGAGTTGGAGTTCCCCTTTAATGAATGGTGGCCATGCAATGCTTTATTTCCCCTATAGAGGTCACTGCACAGGAAATCCATCCATCAATGCATCTTCAGTATGTGTATATATATATATATATATATATATATATATATATATATATATACCGTATTACAAGCATGTTTTGCATTATTTCGTGAAGTACTATTATTTTGCCAATGAGACGGCCCATTGAGTGATCAGTGTAATTATTGTTACCGTGGTGATCTGCGATCTCCATTCCGCTTCTCGTATACACGTATGTGCGGACTGCGGTGTGCGCATTTTCTGTCTGTATGCATTAACAGAGAACACATTAACGAGGGAGGCTTTCATTTTGCAGATGAATGAACTCTCGCCCGTATTCTGTCACTAATTTATGGCCATTGTTCGCTTATTTATAATATATAACCAGTAAACAACGGGACGCGGAGTCATTCATTTATATTGGCCTCCAAATAGTAATAATGAAAATGTTTTCCATTTATATTTGTGGGCGGCAGTGATATGTCCGGAGACACTTACCACCATCAGAGGTCAGTGAGATGTCTCCTCAGTGCTCAGCTCTCTCTCCTCAGTGCTCAGCTCTCTCTCCTCAGTGCTCAGCTCTCTCTCCTCAGTGCTCAGCTCTCTCTCCTCAGTGCTCAGCTCTCTCTCCTCAGTGCTCAGCTCTCTCTCCTCAGTGCTCAGCTCTCTCCCCTCAGTGCTCAGCTCTCTCTCCTCAGTGCTCAGCTCTCTCTCCTCAGTGCTCAGCTCTCTCTCCTCAGTGCTCAGCTCTCTCTCCTCAGTGCTCAGCTCTCTCTCCTCAGTGCTCAGCTCTCTCTCCTCAGTGCTCAGCTCTCTCTCCTCAGTGCTCAGCTCTCTCTCCTCAGTGCTCAGCTCTCTCTCCTCAGTGCTCAGCTCTCTCTCCTCAGTGCTCAGCTCTCTCTCCTCAGTGCTCAGCTCTCTCTCCTCAGTGCTCAGCTCTCTCTCCTCAGTGCTCAGCTCTCTCTCCTCAGTGCTCAGCTCTCTCTCCTCAGTGCTCAGCTCTCTCTCCTCAGTGCTCAGCTCTCTCTCCTCAGTGCTCAGCTCTCTCTCCTCTCTTCTTTTTACTCCCCCTTGTCACTTGTAGCTTCTGGGCCCCCATGAATCTGCAACAGGGCCCTAAGTGTTAATTATGATACCGGTCTCTTATGGGGGCCGATGTGCTTTGGGGCCCCCTTAGACACCAGGGCCCCGATGAGACTGCTTTCTACTTCACTCTTTCCTCCTCTCTCTCTCGCGCTCTCTCTCTCTTTCTCGTTTTCCCTCTCTTCTCTCTTGTTCTCTCTCATTCTCTCTCGTTCTCTATCTTTCTCTCTATTTTCCTTTTTTTCTCTCTCTCGTTCTTTCTCTCATTCTCTCTAGTTCTCTCTCATTCTCTCATTCTTTCTCGTTCTCTCTCTCGTTCTCTCTCTCGTTCTCTCTCTCGTTCTCTCTCTCGTTCTCTCTCTCGTTCTCTCTCGTTTTCTCTCATTCTCTCTCGTTCTCTCATTCTCTCTCGTTCTCTCTCTCATTCTCTCTCGTTCTCTCTAGTTTTCTCTCATTCTCTCTCGTTCTCTCTCTCTCGTTCTCTCTCTCGTTCTCTCATTCTCTCTCGTTCTCTCATTCTCTCTCGTTCTCTCTCTCGTTCTCTCTCTCGTTCTCTCTAGTTTTCTCTCATTCTCTCTCGTTCTCTCATTCTCTCTCGTTCTCTCATTCTCTCTCGTTCTCTCATTCTCTCTCGTTCTCTCTTGTTCTCTCTCATTCTCTCGTTCTCTCTCCTCTCTCTCCTTCTCTCTCATTCTTTCTCTCATTCTCTCTCATTCTCTCTCCTTATCTCTCTCATTCTCTCTCTCATTCTCTCTCGTTCTCTTGTCCTCTCTCTCATTCTCTCATTCTCTCATTCTCTTTTGTTCTCTCTCTCATTCTCTCTCTTGTTCTCTCTCTCGTTCTTTCTCGGTCTCTCTCTTGTTCTCTCGTTCTCTCATTCTCTCTTGTTCTCTCTCTTGATCTCTTGCTCATTCTATCATTCTCTCTCTTTTTCTTTTGTTCTCTCTTTCGTTCTATTGTTGTCTCTCGTTCTCTTTCTCATTCTCTCACGTTCTCTTGTCCTCTCTCTCATTCTCTCTTGTTCTCTCTCTCGATCTCTCTCTCATTCTATCGTTCTCTCTCTCTTGTTCTCTCGTTCTCTCTTTCGTTATCTCTCTCTCTTTCTCTCTCTCTTTCTCTCTCTCTCTCTCATTCTCTCTTGTTCTCTCTCTCGATCTCTCTCTCATTCTATCGTTCTCTCTCTCTTGTTCTCTCGTTCTCTCGTTCTCTCTTTCGTTCTCTCTCTTTCTCTCTCTCTCTCTCTCTTTCTCTCTCCCTCTCTCTCCCTCTCTCACTCTCTCTTTCTCTCTCTCCCTCTCTCTCTTTTCTCTCTCTCTCTCTCCCTCTCTCTCTTTCCCTCTCTCTCTCTCTCTTCCTCTCTCTCTCCCTCTCTCTCTCTCCCTCTCTCTCTCTCTCTCCTCGCTCTCTCTCTTTTCTCTCTCTTTCTCTCTCTCTCTTTCTCTCTCTTCTCTCGTCTCTTTCTCTCTCTTTCTCTCTCTCTTTCCCTCTCTCTCTCTCTCTCTCTCTCTCTCTCTCTCTCTCTCTCTCTCTCTTCTCTCTCTCTTCCTCTCTCTCTCTCCTCCTTTCAGAAGGACATATTATTAGTTATAATCTGTGAATGATCTCCAAATGAAGTGTTCAATTCCTTTGTAGCGCCATCCCAGGAAAAATGAAGTATTACGCAATCCCCCACTAAGCTCATTGGTCGGGCATGACAAGTTATCCGGGTCCATTTAAGTATTATAGTTCAAATCCAAATTTCTAAATATTGACATTTTTTTTTTTTACTGCACCTGAATTCAATTCAATTATCAATAGAAAATGGTTCTATCACTAACAAACATATTGTAATTGAACATTGCTATTAAAGGGGTACTCCAGAGGGGGGGGGGGGGATCAAATCAACTAGTACCAGAAAGTTATACAGATGTGTAAATTACTTCTATATAAAAATATTAACCCTTCCAGTACTTATCAGCTGCTGTATACTACAGAGGAAGTTGTGTAGTTCTTTCCAGTCTGACCACAGTGCTCTCTGCTGACTCCTCTGTCCATGTCAGGAAGTATATTTTCCTTCTGTACACGGGGCGAACATCACCCAGCTCTGCTTAAAGGGGTACTCCACCCCTAGATAAGATGTCTGATCGCAGAAGTCCCGTAGCTGGGGACCCCTTTGATCTCCCTGCTGCACCCGCGCCCCGCTGGTTGACATCATGGTCACACACCCTCAATGCAAGTCTATGGGAGGGGGCGTGACGCCCCCTCCCATAGACTTGCATTGAAGGGGCGTGGCCGTGACATCACCAGCCTCCACACCGCATTGCCAGTCATCCAAAGTTCGCTCCGTGCATCGGATGTCTGGGGTGCCGCAGCCGAGATCGCCTACTGGCGTGACCCCCCCCCCCCCCCCCCCGGGATAAGATGTCTGGCGGCGGAGTACCCCCTTTAATCTTTCCACTTCTCCAAATCTATTCTCGCAATGCAATCTCATTCAGGTTTAGCGATCATTACTTCCTTGTACACGGCTCAAAGAATCATGGAGGAAGGCTATTTATTTTTTATGTCTTCTAATTCTGCAGATTATGGCTCGGGGCAGGAGCCCCCGGTGCACTTCTCAGTGCGTCTAGTTAGCCTTCTCCTCACGTCCGCAATATGTCTATGTCAGCCGAACACATCTGGCTGTGACTCTCATGTTAAGAATAGGGATGAGTGACTGGGGCGTATAAACCTTCCATCAGTACAATCAATGTTTCTATTGTAATGATGGTGCTGTAGGGGGGCGCTGTGACTGATTTTGCATTGGCGACAATTCTGACTGAGCGGTATTAACATGAATTTAAAGGGAAACATCACTAAAATAAAATAATTTTTCTTAAAGAAGCAAATATATATCATATTTTACACATATCCTTACCACTTCACCTGGTCATGTGATCACCGGTAAGACTCTGTTATTGTGTTTAATGTGATTAACAGGTTATCAGACTGAAATAGATACATATGATATCTCTATGGGATCAGGATCAGTATAGTAGTTATATACCTCCCATCCAGCTCTATCTGTATACTGCTACTGCTATCTCTATGGGATCAGGATTTTTGTAGTTATACACCTCTCCTCCAGCTCTATCTTTATACTGCTGCTGCTATCTCTATTGAATCGGGATGTATAGTAGTTATTCACCTCCCCTCCAGCTCTATCTGTATACTGCTATTATATTTATGCGATCAGGATATAACATAGTTATACACCTCCCCTCCAGCTCTATCTGTATACTGCTGCTACTATCTCTATCGGATCAGGGTATATAGTAGTTATACACTTCTCCTCCAGCTCTTTCTGTGTACTGCTGCTATTTCTATGGGATCAGGATATATAGTAGTTATACACCTCACATCTTGCTCTATCTGTATGCTGCTGCTATCTCTATGTGATCAGGATATATAGTAGTTATACACCTTCCCTCCAGCTCTATCTGTATACTGCTGCTATCTCTATGGGATCAGGATTTTTGTAGTTATACACCTCTCCTCCAGCTCCATCTGTATACTGCTGCTATCTCTATAAGATCAGGATTTTTGCAGTTATATACCTCTCCTCCAGCTCTATCTCTATGGGATCAGAATATATAATAGTCATACACCTCCCCTCCAGCTCTATCTGTAAACTGCTATTATCTCAATTCGATCAAGATATAACATAGTTAAACACCTCCTCTCCAGCTCTATCTATGTACTGCTGCTATCTCTATGAGATCGGGATATATTGTAGTTATACACCTCTCCTCCAGCTCTATCTGTATACTGCTGCTATCTCCATTGGATCAGGATATATAGTAGTTATAAACTGAAGAGCAGTGGGAAGTCCCAAAACGATCAGTCCAGCACTCCGGAGAAAAGTATAAAAATCACTTCTTTATTATAATCCATAGAGATAAAATCACAAAGGCAGTGCAGATAAAAAACAACCATTGACGCGTTTCGTATAACCTTCATCAAGGTATAGAGGTTATTCGTATAACCTTCATCAAGGTATAGAGGTTAATTTTCTCTATACCTTGATAAAGGTTATACGAAACGCGTCGGGTATTTTTATCTGCACTGCCTTTGTGATTTTATCTCTATGGATTATAATAAAGAAGTGCTTTTTATACTTTACTCCGGAGTGCTGGACTGATCGTTTTGGGACTTCCCACTGCTCTTTAGTGTTGCTCGCGAATATTCGCAATTCGAATATTATTTGCGAATATCGCATATTCGCGAATTCGCGAATTTCGCGAATATAGCGCTATATATTCGTAATTACGAATATTCGTTTTTTGTTTTTTTTTTCACAGTACACATCACAGTGATCACCCCTCTCTGCTTCCAGCTTGTGTGATGTAAAGAAGGCTCTAATACTACCGGGTGAGATTGGCATGCAAAAATTCGCACATGCGAAAATTAGCATATGCGAATTTTCGTATACGCGGATTTTCGCATATGTTAATTTTGTGTTTTAATTTTTGCATATGCGAAAATAAAACGAGACTATTACGAATATGCGAATATTCGCGATTATATGACGAATATTCATCCATATATTCGCGAATATTCGCGAATTCGAATATGGCCTATGCCGCTCAACACTACTGCTCTTCAGTTTACGCCCTCACTTCATACGGCCAAGTGCCTGCCCGTGCACCTGGCGCTCAGACCCGCTGGATACTTGCATTGGATACACGGTGAGCTGCACCTATTACTTCTCTCTCTTTTTTGTGTTCATAGTCGTTATACACCTTCCCTCCAGGGGGTTAAAGGGGTACTCCGTAACTCGGTGGAAAACTTTTTTTTTTTTATCAACTGGTGCCAGCAAGTTAAACAGATTTGTAAATTACATCTATTTAAAAAAAAAAAAAAATCTTAATCCTTCCAGTACTTATTCGCTGCTGAATACTACAGAGGAAATTATTTTCTTTTTGGAACACAGAGCTCTCTGCTGACATCACGAGCACAGTGCTCTCTGCTGACCTCTGCTGTCCATTTTAAGAACTGTCCAGAGTAGGAGAAAATACCCATAGAAAACATATGCTGCTCTGGACAGTTCCTAAAATGGACAGAGATGTCAGCAGAGAGCACTGTGCTCGTGATGTCAGCAGAGAGCTCTGTGTTCCAAAAAGAAAACCATTTCCTCTGTAGTATTCAGCAGCTAATAAGTACTGGAAGGATTAAGATTTTTTAATAGAAGTCATTTACAAATCTGTTTGACTTTCTGGCACCAGTCGATTTAAAAAAATAAAGTTTTCCACCGGAGTCCCCCCTTTAAAGTCATGAAGCCATAAAGTCACATAAAAGCATGCACATTAAATCGATACTAAAAACATATACACATTAAAGGGGTACTTCGCTGTTCAGTATTTGGAACAAACTGTTCCTAACACTGGAGTCGGTGTCGGGAGCTTGTGATGTCATAGCCCCCTCATGATGTCATGCCCCACTCCCTCAATGCAAGTCTATGGGAGGGACGTGACAGCCTGCCGGCTGTCACGCCCCCTCCCATTGACTTGCATTGAGGGGGTGGGGTTTTGACAACCATGAGGGGGGCGGGGCTATAACATCAAGAGCTCCCCTGCATCGGCTCCAGCGTTTGAACAGTTTTTTCCAAACGCTGAGCCGCGGAGTGGACCTTTAAATGTAGTTTTTCTATGTATTCCTTACTGTTTTAATTCCTACTTTGCAAAACATTGTATATTCTGCTGCTATTCTTTCTAATATCTATTTTAACGGAAATGAAATGACTGTTTATCTCTATTAATTTTAGGCTTTAATGTTGCTCCTTCCAGTGTTGCAGATCTTAGCTCTAGATTCTGTCAGGATATTGCGCATTTTGAGGGCAGCGGCGTATCTCCCTTGTCTCATCAGTGGCAGCTATAGGGAAAGCAGCTTCAAAATTGTGTCAAATTTTTTCACCTTTCTGCCTATGTCTTGAATGTCGGAGTTACTTTAAAGGGGTACTCCGGCGAAAAACTTTTTTTTTTTTTTTTAAATCAACTGGTGCCAGAAAGTTAAACAGATTTGTAAATTACTTCTATAAAAAAATCTTAATCCTTCCTGTACTTATTAGCTGCTGAATACTACAGAGGGAATTATTTTCTTTTTGAAACACAGAGCTCTCTGCTGACATCATGAGCACAGTGCTCTCTGCTGACATCTCTGTCCATTTTAGGAACTTTCCAGAACAGCATATGTTTGCTATGGGGATTTCCTTTTACTCTGGAAAGTTCCTAAATGGACAGAGATGTTAGCAGAGAGCTCTGTGTTTCAAATGGGAAAATAATTTCCTCTGTAGTATTCAGCAGCTAATATGTACTAGGAAGGATTAAGTAATTGGTTGGGGACACATAGGCAAAAAGCCGTTATTTGGCAAAAATGAAAGGGGTACTCCGCTGCTCAGTATTTGGAACAAACTGTTCCAAACGCTGGAGCCGGTGGTGGGGCTCGTGACCGTCATAGCCCCGCCTCTCATGATGTCACGCCCCTCCCCCGTCAATGCAAGTCTATGGGAGGGGGCGTGCCTGCTGCCACGCCCCCTCCCATAGACTTGCATTGAGGGGGTGGGCGTGACGTCATGAGGGGGCGGGGCTATGACATAATGAGCTGCCAGCTCCAGCGTTTGAAACGTGAGTCCCTTTGTAGCCAGGTAATCGTGTGACTTCACCATGAAGGCAGAATTAACAACAAGAAAGGGAATTTTTGGCGCAAATCTACACCTGCTCAAAAAACATCTATACAAGATGCTTCAATTTGATCCGATGGGAGTTGTAGTTTTGAAACATCTGGAGGTCCGCAGGTTGAAGACGACTGTGGCCTTCATCATCATCCAGACCCCCCCTTTAGTTTTCTACTCACCTCCCCTCGGTGGTAAGGAAGGGTGATCTGGTCCGGGCCATCTATGCTGCAGGGACCGTCAGGTGGGAGGGTTAGTCGTTCCGGGCTGTCCATTTCACCGGGAGGCCCTCTTCTCTGCTCCGGGCCGGCCCCAGCCTAGTGACGTTGCCTTGACGACAGGGATGTTTATGCGCATCGGACGACCTTTGTGTCATCGTCAAGGCAACGTCACTAGGCCGGGGCCGGCCCCGAAGCGGAGAAGAGGGCCTCCAGGTGAAGATGGACAGCCCGGAACGACTAACCCTCCCCACCGGACGGTCCCTGCAGCATAGATGGCCCGGACCAGCTCACCCTTCCTTTACACCGAGGGGAGGTAAGTAAAAACTAAAGGGGGGTCTGGATGATGACGAAGGCCCGAGAGATTGACAGGCGGTGATGATGATGATGGGGGGGTGTTTATGACGGGGGGTGTTAATAACGGGGGGTTTTAATGACGGGGGTCTGGATGATGACAGGGGGGGGATGATGATATGGGGGATGATGTATTTCCCACCCTAGGCTTATAGTCGAGTCAATAACTTTTCCTGGGTTTTTGGGGTGAAATTAGGGGCCTCGGCTTATATTCCGGTTGGCTTATACTCAAGTATATACAGTACTTTCGAAAAACAAATAGGGTGGGGGGAATACATTAGGGTGTCCTATCAGAGCAGGCGGTAACAGTCTGGTGTCCATGTGTCGTCAGACTCTATACATATGTTCCTTCCTCGTAGCAGCGTCTGCTTGGCTTGAATTTACTTTGCACCTTTTTTTATTTTATTTTATTTATTTTTTTCTCTCTCGCTTTTGCATTTTAGTGCAAGAAAAAAAATTAAAAAAATAAAAACACTTGTCATTCTGCGCTAATTTCTTTGTTAATAGATATGTTAAACATTGTGGAGCAATTCACACCGCCGGAGAGAGGTTTCGCAACCTGTTTAACCTTGTTAGAAAAAATACAACTTGTTTCCCCAATCAAACTAATTTCATCTGCTCCACTAGTAGGATAATGTGATTCATGCTCGGCAGCCCGAACGCTTCCATTAATTCCAGTGTATAATTAGATAACGGCTACCTTCATGTAACATTATGACTAATGTTAAATACTTCATTTCACCATAAAGCTTACTCCAAGAAAATGAGACTTTTTTTTTTCCCCCTTTTCTTTTCTTTTTTTTCTTCCCTGGCTAATATATTTTATCTAAATAGACGTGCATTCCGTTTTTTTAAATTTATAATTTTTTTTTTATTCTTAACTATGAAAGTATTAAATCAATTAGGTACACTGGGGTAATAGCTGGCGAGGAAATTTTGCCGGGCATACCGTATAAAAGCAATTAATTCATTATGGGTTAATAGGAAAAGATGAACTGATGGTTGTGCCGGTCGCCCCCAAGTTTAATTAATATCTATTTATTACGAGATTAGCGCTCTCCAGAAATCAGAGCGGGGAAAAATTTCGCTAGGATATTCATCATTTATTACTCACATAAAGACTAGATTCATAGCGTCTATTACCTTTCTAGGAAAGAATTAAAAAAATAAAAATAACAATAAAAAAGTTGCAGAAAAAAAAAATTATAATTTCTGTACAGTTTATACAGGGATAGAATAATTTCATGCAACCAGATGATGATAAAATGTGTACAGGAAATCAATGTCATAGACATTCTATATTGGAACATGTTCACATTGGGCAGTGTTTCCACACTCTATACCCAATGGTCTACGCAACCTGTACTGCACTATAAACTTTAAAGGGGTACTCCACTGCCCCAGCATATAGAAAATGTTCCGGATGCTGAGGCAGTGGAGTACCCCTTAAAGAATATATCCAGGTCATGTGACACAGAGCCGGAAGAGAATGTGCTATGCACGCACCACTGTCTGCTCATTCTCATGAACACCCAGACCAATGAAAACTTTTGATTTGCCCCTATGACATGTGAAAGGTAGGTTTTTTTTTTCAAGACAGCTCCCATTTAAAGTGTACCTGTCATATCCCACAAAAAAGAGTTATGTTTTACTCAGCACCTAATCATGATCATGTACATATAATTGTAATGTGTCTAGCACCTATATTTCTCTCACAAATACCTTCCATCTGTTGCTTTGGAATGGGGGGGGGGGGGGAATGTCCTCACTCTGCATGGCACAGCTTCCTCCCTGCTGTGCTGGGTCCCTTTATACAATCAATGTAGGATGCCCTGTAACTCCTTCCTCTCTCTTTTCATGCTGCTTTCTGATAGGACAGGAGTGAGCACAAAGGAGTTGTAGTCCTGCCCTCACTTCCTGGACTTTATCCCCGCCTACACTTCTGCTGGGACAAAGATGATGCTGCAGCCGGACAGGATTATGATCTGGATGGTATGGGGACTCCTAGTGGTTATTGGAAATTAAATTTTCTTATGAAAGGTTTATATTAGAAAGGTTAAAGGGGTATTCCAGGAAAAAACTTTTTTTCATATATCAACTGGCTCCAGAAAGTTAAACAGATTTGTAAATTACTTCTATTAAAAAATCTTAATCCTTTCAGTACTTATGAGCTTCTGAAGTTTAGGTTGTTCTTTTCTGTCTAAGTAAACTCTGATGACACCTGTCTCGGGAAATGCCCGGTTTAGAAGAGGTTTGCTATGGGGATTTGCTTCTAAACTGGGCGTTTCCTGAGACACGTGTCATCAGAGAGGATTTAGACAGAAAAGATCAACCTTAACTTCAGAAGCTCATAAGTACTGAAAGGATTAAGATTTTTTAATAGAAGTAATTTACAAATCTGTTTAACTTTCTGGAGCCAGTTGATATATGAAAAAAAGTTTTTTCCTGGATAACTCCTTTAATGTTTTGCCAAGATGTACAATGTATAAAAAGTTTTTGTATCTGACAGTGCCCACTGAAATTCCACCGGGATCCACACTGCAGCATAATACAAAAACTTTATCTGAGATCCACATTAGACATTTGTACAACATTAAAAAAAAAAAAAAAAAAAAAGTTTCTGATTGTTAGGTTTAGTTTTGTTTGCATTTGTTTTTCGATTGCATTATGGCCTCCTCATGTGTCCTTGTAAAGCTTTAGGCTTTTTGAGCTTCAGCTGTTAGAGCTTTGTTTTTTTTTTGTTTCTGTTACTATTCCAGCTATTAATTATCCTCTTTTCTTTCCGAAACCTTTCCTGACCATACCGGGTCAATATTAATTTTCTTCTGGTAATCAAATGCAGTAATGCAAAAACCGCCTCCTATTTGGACCATGAGTTATTGTATGAATACACTGAATGCAATTATTAGAGGGGAAAAAAAAGTCATTAATGTCATTCTACTATTGACGGGGAAGATGCACCGTCTCTTTCATTCTGTCTTTTTGTTTTTTTCACACTTTTAAACAACCGATCTCCGCTCATGGTGCATATCATGTTACCATGGCAACTAGAGCCAGGATCTACGAAAGTGAACCTGCTGCGGACTAGAGTGTTTGCTCGATGAAGACTCTCTCAGTTGGAGTGAGGGTCATTCGCAAGACTTCCTTCCTCCAGTACGGCTACATGGAAGGAATTTTTACCTGTGTGAATGACAACGCGGGCAACCTCCTTGCTAAAAAAAAAAAAGAAAAAAATAATAATAAAAATTGTATTGTTATACTTGCTGCATTGGGTGTCATAGGTCATGGGCAATGCCAGCTATCATTGATTCCCCATTGATTACCCTAGGTGACCCTTTTACCTCATGACCAGAGTGGAGCAACTTTTTTCACGGCCGGCATTATCTATGTCCAAATGGCATGGTTGCGTAGGATGCCGGCATCGAGACCAACAGTGGGTTGGGTGCATTTTATGACATGCACTGTCCTCTTCCCAGACGCCAATATTTACCACAGATTTACTGTGGAAGAGGAAACTTAGCTCCCGGTCTTGTCTTTTATGGATACAGACCATCACAATCATGCCATCAATGACATGGATTGGGGGCACAAATGGGCAATTTTGCACAGGGCAATGTATCCTTAGTTCCTGTATATAAGGCAAAGGAGACTTAAAGGGGTACTCCGCCCCTGGCATCTTATCCCCTATGCAAAGGATAGGGGATAAGATGTCAGATCGCCGCGGTCCCGCTGCTGGGGACCCCGGAAATCGCCACTGCAGCACCCCGCTATCATTACTGCCCAGAGCATGTTCGCTCTGTGCGTAATGACGGGCGATACAGGGGCCGGAGCAGCGTGATGTCATGGCTCCGCCCCTCGTGACATCACGGCCCATCCCCTTAATGCAAGTCTATGGCAGGGGGCGTGACGACCGCCACGCCCTCTCCCATAGACTTGTATTGACGGGGGCGGGCCGTGACGTCATGAGGGGCGGAGCCGTGACGTAACGATGCTCCGGCCCCTGTATTGCCCGTCATTACGTGCAGAGGGATCTCGCTCTGTGCAGTAATGATAGCGGGGTGCTGCAGCAGCGATCCCCGGGGTCCTCAGCAGCGGGACCCCGGCGATCTGACATCTTATCCCCTATCCTTTGGATAGGGGATAAGATGTCTAGGGGCGGAGTACCCCTTTAAAGGGGTACTCCAGTGGAAAACTGTTTTATTTTCTTTAATAAACTGATGCCAGAAAGTCAAACAGATTTGTACATTACTTCTATTAAAAAAAATCTTAATCCTTCCAGTACTTATTAGTGGCTGTATACTAAGGAGGAAATTATTTTCTTTTTTGGATTTCTTTTCTGTCTGACCACAGTGCTCTCTGCTGACACCTCTGCCTATGTCAGGAACTGTCCAGAGAAGGAGAAAATCCCCATAGCAAATATATGCTGCTCTGTACAGCTCCTAAAATGGACAGAAGTGTCAGCAGAGAGCATTGTGGTCGTGACAGAAAAGAAATCCCAAAAGAAAAGAATTTCCTCTGTAGTATAAAGCTGCTAATAATTACTGGAAGGATTAAGATTTTTTTTAATAGAAGTAATTTACAAATCTGTTTAACTTTATGGCACCAAGTTTTCCACTGGAGTACCCCGTAGCCGTCACGCCCCCTCCTATAGACATGAATGAAGGGGGCGTGGCATCACATCATAACCATTGGAAGCCTCAAGCTTCCATGTACAGAACGCAGCGATGCTCGCCCAGAGACCATGGGGGATCCAACCACTGGGATAGGGGATGAGATGTATAGGGGCGGAGTACCCTAGTAGTATGCAATAGTATAGAATAGTATGTTGTAATTCTGCCTAGGCTTTCTGTTTCCAATATAAAGGTAATAAATATGACTCCATAACGTTATCCTTTTGTAGACATCCCCTTTGTTGCTAGGCTAAGGTTCCACTAAAGGTTTTACATCTCTTTTGTTCCATTGTATCTTACAGTCATAATACAGTAAATTTTTCACAGACTCATTTAATACAATATTGTAGCATGCCAGAAAAAAACCTCAACCGCCTGCAATTCACATCTGGTCTCATAAAGACATATAAAGCATAAACAACTCCCGACAGAGCATCACAAAATCTTCTTGTTGTTGTCTTTTTTTTGTATGTGTTTTTGTTTTTATAAGCTCCTCATTTTATGATACATATGTTAGGATATATATGTAGCCACGAGCAAAGGTAGAAAAGATATATCTGTATGTGTTCCTGATACGTGGTATTTTGAAAAGCATTTGTAACAAACTTATCTATCCGGCATTTGGCACTGTTTTTTTTGCCTTCTCTTCTGACATTCGGTGGCCTCCGTAAGTCACAGGGCTGTTCATCGGGTGATGAAGCTTTCTAAACAGCTAGGGGGCGCACCATATTAATCAGCAGCAGCCCAGGTGTTCACAACTCCTGTGTGTAATTCCCTTTACCCTCACCAGGGTTTACTTCCCTTTTTTGCTATTGTGAATCTAACCTTTGCCTTTCCTGACTATTCTTTTGCCTGCCGTCTTGTACCTCGCTGTCCTCCTGGTTCTGACCTTAGCCTGCCTGAACCCATTAGTGAATCTTTTTGTTTACTTTGTTGTCTTCCTGGTTTTGTAAGCTGGCCTGTTCTTTGATTAACCCTTTGTATCCTGACTTTGTCTCTGACATGTCTGACTGTTGCTACTCTTCTTTGTTTGAAATGAAAGCTTGGAACGATGCCCAGTTGGAGGTCCATCACCTAAGGGGCACCATCAAGTAGGCAGCAACAGTGGTTGTGGGTAAGCTTAGGGCTGCACCCTTCTCTGCTCGATGTGACACCATTATCCCTATCAATCCCCAGAATGATGGAGCTCTGTCATAGAATTTCAGGCAGGGCTAGCCAGATGTTCGGTGAAATCTGACTTGGTGGCTAGGTTGGCGCACGCCCGAGGTAGTCACAGATGCGGTGAGATGTTTTAATGACTTTATTTCAAGTGCAGAACAATGCGTTTCAAGGGGGCACCCCTCTTTGTCAGGTTCTTGTTGACCCTGATGAAGAGGGGTGCCCCCTCAAAACGCGTTGTTCTGCACTTGAAATAAAGTCATTAAAACATCTCACCGCATCTGTGACTACCTCGGGCGTGCGCCAACCTAGCAACCAAGTCGGATTTCACTGGACATCTGGCTAGCCCTGCCGGGCAACCCAGACTCCACATCTGTATCGCTTTTATACCGCTTGCTAAGCAGGACCGACGGCTGGCTACCTCCCGACATTTACATTCAAAGTGCGCATCAGTGTTGTGCCTGCTTGCACAACACAATAAGGTGAGCATCCTTTGATTTCTTCTCAAATAACCCTAATCTTTATATACTCTACCATCGGAGCGCCGTCTCTGTGCTTTTTCTCCCTGCTCTCTCATAGAATTTCTGGGCACAATGACACTTCAATTTAATGGGGGATCCCAGAGCTTGATCAGCTGCATATTACGGCCACATAACTTCGATATGCCATAATATCCCTTTAAAGACCATCCTTACAGTTTACCTAATTCGGGAAAATCTCAATAATTAGGTTGTTTATAATTAAAGGGTCACCTTCCGAATATAACATTTGTACACAGTATCTATATTTTATTATACCATTTCTTACTGTGGTCTTTATACGCAGCTTCTGATATGGAATATTACTGTGTTTGTTTGGGTTATCGTCTCGCCATGTTTTACTGCATATTGCAATGTGCAAAAGATCTCGGCTAATTAATAATGCCTTTTTAACGGGCAACAAGGGGGCACTTGGCACACGAGGGGAGTGACTAAGCCCATTAATCACGCAACAGCCCTGTTCATTTGGAATAAATAGCATTTTACTAAATATCGGAAAAGATGAGGGCAAAATAAAAAAGAGAACATGAAACCTCATCTAAATGAGATCCTGGAGGTGACTGGTCTCTGAGCTGGATTTTTATCTGCCTCAGCAATCTCTTTCCAATTCCCATTCACCATGGAGCCTAATGAGTGGTGCATAAGGACGTCACTTGCCTGGTAGTAAAGTGTGGATGAGATCCTGCAAGATTATTTATAAGTCCTTGAGTAAGAACTAAACATTAGACACTGCAATCACCCAGCAGGGGGCGTAATTGTTGTCATCATTGCCTTACAGAATTGGAGATCTGATTGCCTTAAAGAATATCTATCTATCTATCTATCTATCTATCTATCTATCTATCTATCTATATATATATATATATATATAGTGATGAGCGGCATTGGCCATATTCAAATTTGTGATATTTCGCGAATATATAGAATATTCGTTGTATATTCGCAAATTTTACGTATTCGTTATACTTGCATATTTGAGGAAGAAAACAGTGAGGGGTGGGCAACTTTACTATTGGTTGCTAGGGATGTTGTTGATACTCTCTGACAAGTGTATTTGCATCATTCTAGTTGGCCCACGAGTGAAAAGAAGGAATATGCAAATATTCACATATGCAAATATGCGCATATGCGGAAAAAAGTTCGAATATATAGCGAATATATTCGCAATATTAGCGAATTCACAAATTTGCGATATTTGAGATAAAAATTCAAAATGCGAATATTCACGCCCAACAATATATATATATACATAAGAAAATGGTGCATCACTCAAAGGATGTAAAAAAAATAACGGTGAGTTTATTCCTTCATGTCCAACAAAAGCGACGTTTCAGCTCCTCAATTGAGCTGTTTTCAAGCATGCTTGAAAAAAGCTCCATTGAGGAGCTGAAACATTGCTTTTGTTGGACATGAAGGAATAAACTCACCGTTATTTTTTTTACATCCTTTGAGTGCTGCGCCATTTTCTTCTATTGCATGGACAGTGATCTGGTGGGGGCGCTGGCACCGGTAAACCATGGTGAAGTAGTGCTGCATTGATTTTGAGGAATTTATATATATAGATAGACAGATAGATAGATAGATAGATAGATATGAGATAGATAGATAATAATATACATACATATATATCTATTATTATTATTATTATTATTATTATTATTATCCAACCTCAATGTCTCCAGTTGTTGAGCACCTACAACATTTTTAACATGTGCTGTGTACATTGGGGTGTGAACAGGAACCGATAACACAGGTAGATGATTGGGACTGCTCAGCAGAAGCTCCTCCTCCATTTTCCCTTCTCAGTGACTCCTGTTCATGTAACAGAGCATGCTCACAACATTCTCAATCATTATGTTCACATGGATGTATTACAATGAACAGTAGAAACCCCCTTTATAAAGCTAGAAGCAGATAACATAGGTAAATGATTGGAGCAGTCCAGCAGCAGCATCTCTCACCACCTCCTTTTCCCTTCACAAGGACCTCTGTTGATATCACAGAGCCATGCTCACAACATTCTTAATAATTATCTTCAAAGGGTTAAATGGTGATGAATGGGAACGACTCTATTATAAAACTATAAGCAGATAACACAGGAGTTTCTCCTCCCTCTTCCTTTACAGTGACCCCTGTTCATGTTACAGAGCATGCTCACAACATTCTCCGGCCCTTATCTTCTAATTTATGTATTGCAATTGTTTTTTATATAATTATAGAAGCAGATAACATGATAGGAAGAGCTCAGCAGCATCTCTTCTCACCTCCTTTTCCTTTCACAGTAATCTCACAGAGCATGACCACTACATTCTCAATCATTAACCCACAACATTCTCAATCATTAACCCACAACATTCTCAATCATTAAGTTCAAAGGGTTAAAATTAAACACAGTTAAATATTTTGGACTACAAAGCACCAGCTCCTTCTCCCCTCTACCTTCACAGTGACATATGTAAATGTCACAGAGCATGCTCACAACATTCTCCAATCAGGTTATTTCTACATAATGCATCACAACATATGTTGAACCAAATAAAAAGGACAGTAAAGACACGGCTAAAGGAGTCTCTACCAGTCATGTGGGTGACAAGAGGGTACCAGTATACTCATCAGAAATTGTGGGGGGATGGGGAGGTTTGGCGGGAGGGGTGAATTTGTAACACAAAAAAAAAGGCTTAGGGTTCATTCACACCACATTTTCCGTCTCCATTGGCTTGAGCCCTGCTGTACTTGTTCCATACTCCATTAAATTTTCTGACCATATCTGCCTTTTGGATGGGACTGCAAAGCAACTGAGTAATTCCCACGGAATTCCATAAGCAGAATTCCGAAAGCGGAATTATGCGCAGTGTACATTAACATCAATGTGAATAGCCCGTTCACACTGAGAGAATTTTTCTGCTGAAATTGATCCACGCAAAAAAAGAACATGTTCATTCTTTGCGCGGAATGGTGACGGCGCAGGGCACGCGCGGTCCTACCTGCCAAAATAGTATTTTGTCGGCAGCAGCCAGATGGGTGTCTTCACTCGCGAAATGTGTACAAAATACTCAGCGTGACCATACCTTAGAGTAGACAGTGTAAAGATGCGTCAGATTTGACAGTCTGAGCTATAACTAAATCTGATATATGCTTAGACTATCTGGACTAAAGAAATAATTATTAAAATATTATTATTTTATATTAATTAATACATTACTATTTTATGTCCTCCTATGTTCTATTATGTATTGGTGCTTACAGTAGTTTAACATTTTACATATAATTTTTTTATTATTTATTTATTATTATTATTATTATTATTATTTATTTATTTATTTATTTATTTATTACTGCTCATGAAGACTATAGGTTGCCTTCCCCACGTAAAACAACTTCTTGAGACTTTAAAGGGGTGCTCCAGAGGAAGTTGTGTAGTTCTTTCAAGTTTGACCACAGTGCTCTCTGCTGACACCTCTGTCCATGTCAGGAACTGTCTGGAGCAGGAGAGGTTTGCTATAGAGATTTGCTCCCGCTCTGGACAGTGCCTGACATGGACAGAGGTGGCAGCAGAGAGCACTGTGGTGTCAGACTGAAAACAACTACACAACTTCCTCTGGAGCATACAGCAGCTGATAAGTACTGGAAGGATTAAGATTTTTTAAATAGAAGTAATTTACAAATCTGTATAACTTTCTGGAACCAGTTGATTTGAAGACAAAATTGTACCCCTTTAATGCACTGGCATTACTTTAACCCCCTGGGTGTCCAGACTACATAGTCTCACATAAATGCAAGTATTAAAGTATTTTTTTTTTTTTTTTATCAACTGGTGCCAGAAAGTTAAACAGATTTGTAAATTACTTCCATTAAAAAAATCTTAATCCTTCCAGTACTTATTAGCTGCATGAATACTACAGAGGAAATTATTTTCTTTTTGGAACACAGAGCTCTCTGCTGACATCGCGACCACAGTGCTCTCTGCTGACATCTCCTGTCCATTTTAGGAACTGTCCAGAGTTGGAGAAACTCCCATAGCAAACATATGCTGCTCTGGACAGTTCCTAAAATGGACAGTGATGTCAGCAGAGAGCACTCCAAAAAGAAAATAATTTCCTCTGTAGTATTCAGCAGCTAATAAGTACTGGAAGGATAAGGATTTTTTAATGGAATAAATTTACTAATCTTTTGAACTTTCTGGCACCAGTTGATTAAAATAAAAAAATTTAAAAAAGTTTTCCACCGGAGTACCCCTTTAAATATTTTACCTTCTTTATTAAAATGTTACTGTCAAAAAATGTATTTGTATTGTATTTCCAGCTATTTCCATGTCTATCTATATTATATTCATCTCTTTTTTTGTGTGTTTTCCTTTGGCTGTCCCTACACTACAGCAGGAGCTGAATGTATTCAATGGAACTGTTCATTTCATCCGGAAAGGAATTACCTTGGGATATCAGGGATATTCACCCATGAAATGTGATTTTGCTTTTTCACTCATGAAGTGAATCTTTTACTGTAAAGTCTTTTGCATGAGCAGAAGACAAAGATTTTCCAAATCTCTAGAGAGATCTCGTTCCTATGTTACAGTTTAGCTGACGTTGTCCTTTTTTACGTTAGTGTTTAATACCTATTACACTGATGATGTGTAGAAAATCTCTAAAAAATGGAATAAATAAAATAAATACACAAATATTACAAAATATGACAAATGAAGAAATCACATTAAAACGTGAATAATAAAAAATATTCAAATAAGTAAATGAACAATAAAAAATTTAATAATTAAAAAAGTTAATAAATAATGCAAATAAAATACATTTATATACGGTAGTTTTTCTATTATTGTACAAACTTTGTTTTAACAAAATTCATATGCATAAAATTGTCCTTTTTCGGACCCCTATAACTTTTTTTATTTTTCCGTATACAGGGATGTATCAGAGCAAATTTTTTGCGCTGTGATCTGTTTTTTTCATCTGTACCATTTTTGGTTCGATGTGACTGTTTGATTGCTTTTTATATTTTGTTTCTGATATTTGATGTGATTAAAAATCTGTATTTTTGGTGTTTGATTTTTTTAAGTTTATGCCGTTTACCGTGCAGGATCATAAACATTATATTTAAATAGTTTGGACATTTACGCATGTGGCGATACCAAATATGTTAACATTTTCTCTCTCTTTTTTTTTAAATAAAAAAAATAAGGGTAATTTTATTTTTTATTAGGGGAGGAAGTTTTATATATTTTAGAAACTTTTTTTCTTTTACACTTTTTTAGTCCCTATAGGGGACTTCTATATGCAATCGTTAGATTGCATTTACTGTATAATGCTATGCCTATAGCATAGCATTATACAGTGTGATCGGCGATCCACTGATATAGCCTGGCTAAGCTCCTCCTCCGCCGCTTTAGCTCACAGAACCCCCGTGTGAGCCCCTTTGAGTTACCGGAGATTTTTTGTTTCACTTAAGACATGTAATCGGAATTGATCACGGCGTCTAAAGAGTTAATGACCAGGCAGCGCCTGCTGCTTTTCATTAACAGTGAGTGTTTGGCTACTGAGCTTGCTTCAAAGCTGCTTAAGGCCTCAGGGCGTACAGGTATTCCCTTGGTCCTTAAGTACCAGGACGCAAGGGTGTACCTCTACGTCCTGAGTCCTTACCGGTTAAAGAGTGCTTTGAGGTGGGGTCAAGGCTGTGAAGTTCTCCGCCTGAATCTCCTATCCCTGCTTTTTTTTATTTTTTATATAAGGCCACTGATATTGTACAAGGGGCACTTTGTGCCCCCCCCCCTTCCCCATAGTCTAGTTAGGTACCCTTGTGTCCCCATATTGTAGCTATGCCCATTTATGCTTCCCATGCTTTATATATATCCCATGATGATCAGAGTGAGGTGGGGTAAAATTGCAGATGAATATTGTAGAGCTGCCGCACTCCGGACCGGTACTGGACTCCCGTAGGGAGACCAGTTAGGTAATGCAAATGGAAAAAGGCGGTTTTGGAGGCGCTGCTCAAGGTGGTCATGAACCAACAGACACGGGACAATAAATATTTTATTTGAAATGTACGGACAACGCGTTTCGACACATACAGAGTGCCTTCCTCAGGTCAAATTTGACAGTACTAGAGAAACAGATATAAAGCTATTCAAAATACAGATAAAATATCAAATCGATATAGAGTTGTAAATAGTTATGAAAGAACTCCAAAGATAATGATAAAAATGTCACCAGAAGTTGTGAGGCAGACCTATCTATATTCATAGTAAGAGTATGGGGAATCTAAAATACTCTGTTATGGGGAATAGATGCGTAAATTAATTAAGTTAAAAGTAAAATTAATATAGATAAATATGTGGTAGCTAAAATAATGTTCATATGGAATATTGGTATGTTTGTATATCCACTAAGAGTCCGTCCAAATAGTGATATATGTAAAGCTGAATGTGAATGTTGATGGATATTGTGGCAAGATATGAAAGGTATAAAATACAGTACATAATACAATATAGTAGAGCGTGTTATTGTGAGAAGTAGACATATAAAAGCACATAGTTGCATGAACATGGCTCCATAATACATAATAAAAAGCACAAGTTTGTGTTGCCCAACGTTTTCTACTGGCCAACTTTATTGAAATAACATGTTACTGTTGCACATTATTAAGTTCCCCGATCAGTCCCATCCATAAACACACTCAACCTAACCCCTGGTGCATCCAGGCATTCAACACTACCCCCCCCCCCCCCCCCGTTACCTCCATCACCCTTTCATCCTGTCCCCTTCCTCGCCCCCCTATCTCCAGTCCAGCCCCCCTTTAATCATATCCTACCCCAGAGCTCCCCTTGCTACCCACATAGTCCAGCCAACCACACCATACACATATATACCTCCAGGTCCCCCCACTTATCCATATCCTCACCCATACCCATGGTAGTAGCCACCTATCCATCCCATCATATACCTCCATAACCCTTCCCCTTATTGGTCTCAGGACCTCATTAGCCACAACCCATATCCATACATTTCCATCCCATGTCAGCCACTGTTCTCCTTTCCCCACACACTGCATCAATATCATTCTCAGTCAGCGGCCATTCTATCCAATTTAGATAACCCGCCTCCTACAACACAACTTTATTCCCATAACAGCGGTGGCTGTCACGCTCAGGCACAGAATCCGCACATACATTGCGCTCCTGGGAGCCGCGCGCCGCTGACAGCACAGCATCCGCAGCTCCATGGTAACGCTGGTGCTGTCCGGAAGTGACGTGCTGGGATTCCCTGCATAATGCGCATGCTCCCGGCACGCGCATACAGACCACGCCGGCACCACAAATACACAGGATCCTGACCAGGAATTTTCCCACACCATACGCTCTATTACCTGAAACGTCCTTTGGCATTTTTCTTACCTTTCTCCTCCTCTCCCCAGCACATTCCTACCTTTAAAAAAAAAAAAATTATATTCGTAATTTCCGAATATATAGCACTATATTCTAAATATTCGGGAAATCGCAAAGTGCTGATATTTGCGATAACAATTTGCATTACAAATATTCGTGCTCAACACTACTGAGGAAGGTACTCTGTATGTGCCAAAACGCGTTGTCCGTACTTTTCAAATAAAATATTTATTGTCCTGTGTTGACCTGTGTCTGTCAGTTCATGATGTGACCACCTTGAGCAGCGCTTCCAAAACCGCCTTTTTCCACTTCCATTTGCATCCTAAAGACGCAAACACAGTTCAAAGCAGTTCCCACCCAGTGACCCAGTGCATGCGCCTTCTCGCACCCCTGTGGCCATAATCACTACGCTCTCGGTCCATGAGCATCTAAGATACTTCACCTATATCCTTTACTTTTTTTTACCTTAAAAAACATAATAACCATCCCCTTACCGATAATCTATGTAACCACCGACTCAATCTGCCATGTGTCCTGTCGCTGCTCTCTTACCTCTGAATGGCTATGTTCATGTTCGCATGGCAGAATGTCCCAGAGAATTCTATAAGCAGCGGGCGCTGGCAAAACATGATTGTTGCTCATCAATTCTTTCTTTGGAGGCCGAAATCAAAATTTCTGATATTTCCTTAGTGTCCGCGGTGCAGCGGAATCCTATTGAGAACAATGGGACTCTGCTGCAACAGAATTTCTAAGTGGAATTTTCCATAGCCTAATAATTGCTGCCTCCAGATCCTATAGACCGTACGTATTCTGCATTAGTGTTGAGCACGAATATTCGTAATGCAAATTTTTATCGTGAATATTGCCACTTCGCGATTTCACGAAGATTTAGAATATAGTGCGAATATTTAAACTACCGTATTTATCGGGGTATACCACGCACCGGCCTATAACACGCACCCTCATTTTACCAAGGATATTTGGGTAAAAAAAAGTTTTTTACCCAAATATCCATGGTAAAATGAGGGTGCGTGTGTGCGCGTGTATACCCCGATATACCCCCAGGAAAGGCACAGGGAGAGAAGGGGCAGCGGCACCCATTGCCGGCGCCGCTGCCCCATTGCCTCCCCCCATCCCCGGTGGCATAATTACCTGGGTCGGGTCCGCGCTGCTGC
Organism: Hyla sarda; assembly: GCF_029499605.1. Taxonomy (NCBI): domain Eukaryota; kingdom Metazoa; phylum Chordata; class Amphibia; order Anura; family Hylidae; genus Hyla; species Hyla sarda. The sequence continues at coordinate 299,503,955 of NC_079194.1, read as the reverse complement.
AGGCCTCCGGCGCGCGTCCCCTGCGTCGTTGCTATGCGCTGCAAGGCGCGGCGCATTACGTCAGTGCGCCGCGCCGTGCATAGCAACGACGCAGGGGGCGCACGCCGGAGGCCTGCAGCAGCGCGGACCCGACCCAGGTAATTATGCCACCGGGGATGGGGGGAGGCAACGGGGCACCGGCAATGGGTGCCGCTGCCCCTTCTCTCCCCCTGGCTGTCGGCTCCGCTTCTCTCCCCCTGGCTATCGGCGCCGGCAGTGGGGCGCCGGCACCGATAGTCAGGGGGACAGAACGGGCAGCGGCGCCGATAGCCAGGGGTAGAGAAGGGCCGGCAGCAGGGCTCTAGACCCCAGGGAAGGCAGAGGGAGAGAAGCGGGCAGTGACGGCCTCTCTCCCCCTGCCTTTCCTGGGGGTGTATCGGCGTATAACACGCACATAGACTTTAGGCTTAACATTTTAGCCTAAAAAGTGCGTGTTATACGCCGATAAATACGGTATAGTGAGAATATTCATTTTTTTCGACAAATAATCGTCAATATATTAGCAAAATATCGCAAATTTGAATATGGCCCCTGCCGCTCATCACTATTCTGCATGTGTCACATAATATTTACATGATCGGCTTGAAAATTCCCGTATCAAACCCACCCTTATATAAAACAATATTCATACAACCAACTTGATTGAAGTCGCTTTATTTCTCTCTCTTCCGCCCCTTTTATTTTTCAGTCCTCTGGGAATAGCTGTCTTCTTTGAAAGGCATGAAAATGATAATTTGCTCGCACGCAGTCACAGCGAACATGCCCCTCTCTCTGTTGTCGCTTGCAGAACTTAAACACCTGCCTTTGTTCATGTTACATTCCATTAATTGAGTCTCCTTCATCTAATTACATTTGCCATTCAATTGTATTCTGCGGATGTTCTTCCTTTCTGGTATTATCTTCTGGCCAGAGATCTCCTCACCTGGACCTTCCAATCAGGTTGAGGTCTTGCCTCGGACCTTTGGCTCGAAACGCGTCTTCTCCCCCTGAATCCTGTTTCTCGACAAACTTGATGGTCTTGGTAGACCGGAGATAATGAAGTGTTCGCGGTGTCTAACCTATTGTACTCATTTCACTGATGAAAATGTAAGCCTTTATCTTATGACAGCAACAGTGGATTAGCGCACATCTTAAATGCCATATGGAACGTTTTTGATGGAAATAAGTGACTCATGGCAGATCCATTTGGAAGGCTTTTGTTGAATTTTGTTAAAAGAACAATACAAGGGAAGAAAAAAAAAAAAAAAAACTAAGATATTGCTGATGATTGCATGAAATTATAGCTGCCAAGTCGTAAGTAGAATGGATTTCAATGCCTGGTACTACAGAATGCTTGCATTTATACGCTTCTAGATTACAACCATCAGTTTCGAGGTTGATTTGGGGGCAGCACCACAATGACGTGAAGGTTTTATTCACAATCCGTACGCATTTGGACCCCCCGAATGCGAATCTGAATGTGGAATCTATTTATTATCCTTTATAAATAATAAGACACAACCAGCAACATCATCTACATGAAGCCAATAGAACTATTGTACACCGCCATAGTCATGAGCAGCCAATGGTATAGCCGGGGGAAGATGAGAATAGACTGTTGTAGCCCACACGGTCGCTTCTTCCTTTGTGTATATAGACGATGTTTCCAGTTTAATAAAAAATGAAACATCCATTATGATTTCCTTAAGGACAAAACAGTCTAAGGGAGAATGAAAAGATGCTTTTATGGCTTTGATATAACATTCCATAATATGTCATAATATAACTATCGTCATGTGGAAAGGCTCCTTCGCATTGTGCTAGACGAGCGTCATACCTGTCTACAATTCGAGTGTATAAATGCAAATTATTCTGCAAAAAGGATGGCACAAAATTATAGCCTCAGTATTCTTTTTATTTTTCTTTCTATTTTTCTTTTTATTCCTATTTATCAAAGGATAAGTTGGGTAGTACAAGTCAAATAGAAGGGCGATAGACATGATAAACACAATGGTAACATGGCCTCGGAAAGGCTGCTACAACAAAAATAACATCTAGTTGGCTATCGCATTATAATAGGCACTGTGCAAATTAGAATGTGGGAAGGGAAGGAAGGGAATGGGGATAGGCGGAAAGGAAACGGTAGGGGAATAATTGAGGGAAGAAATACAACAATGGGTGAAGGGGGGAGGTAGTGCATGTATGAGGGCGCGAGTAAGTGAAAATGAAAGGATGGGGGCTTAAAGGGGTACTCTGCTGCCCCAGCAATCAAAACATTTTGTCTCAAATGCTAAGTGCGGGCGGCTGGGGCAGCCACGCCCCTCATTGTGTCACAACACACCCCCTCAATGCAAGTCTACGGGAGGGGGCGTGACAGCCATCACTCTCTCTCCCATAGACTTTTACTGAAGGGGCAAGGCCGTGACGTCACGACCCCTGTCGCCCGCACCCAGCATTCTAAACGAACACCGGGTGCTGCACATAGATCACAGGGGGTCCCAGCTGCGGGCCCCCCCCCGCGATCAGACATCTTATCCCCTATCCTTTGAATAGGGGATAAGATGTCTAGGGGTGGAGTACCCCTTTAAGTATTAAGTAATTAAAGTGGAGCCTTCCAAAGAGGGCAAAGAGTAGAACATGATCAGGAAGAGCCAGAGGGATTGTGGTAAAGGTCAAGGAGAATTCTTTCCAAGGGGCCCATGTTTTTTTTTAAAGAGGCGTGCTTCATCAATTCCCAGATCGCCAACTCTTCCATTCTGCAAAGATTATCTACTTCAGCAACCAATGAGGGGTTCTTCTTTTTTTTCTTTTTTTTGTACTATGAATAGTTCCTTTGCACTCTTACCATTCCTTGGTTCATTTCCAGATTTTACCAGTGATCATGTGACATGTAACTTTAATTATAAAAATACTGTTATTTTAATGTTTTGCATGCCATGACTAAGGATCTAGTGCAGGTCTGAAACGCGTCGTCTGTGCTTGTTCAATTTATCTATGACCCAATAAAGTTCTACAATTTTTACTGCAAGACTGGTGCTGGACGATCCCTATGTTTGGCAGATCTTCCTCTATCTATGGTATAAGCCTTTCTTATAATATGTCCAGGTAGGAGCAGCCAGAGATGGATCCTTGGCAGAAAAGAAAGGACGGTAGACTTTGTTGTTACTCATTGCCCAGGATGTGTGCTCGATAAGGTCACATGGTTTTCCTAATCCCTAAATTCTAACGTTGTAGCAATTCACATTCGGAAAGCTCACTCAACTATTTCTGACGGAAAATGACACACGTTTTTCATTCTGATTTGCTGAATCAGGGGAAACATTTTTCTGTGTACTCCTTAAATGGGTACTCCGCCCCTAGACATCTTATCCCCTATCAAAAGGATCCCCCCCCGATCTCGGCACCCCAGACATCCAGTGCAGTCATATCTCGGGCTACATCCTGCAACCTGAGGATACAACCTCAACCTTAGGCTCTGTAATGGTGCTGGTGTGAGATATCATTTTTTTTACTTATTTTCCTACCTCTCCATGAATATATATATATATATATATATATATATATATATTTTTTTTTTTTTTTTTTTTTTTTTTTTTAAGCAATGAATAATGCATGGGATTTTCTCCCTTCTTTCCAGTACTCATCCTTTTGTGTGGGTTAGATTTTTTTGCAATACCCACAAGCTGTTTTCAGGCTGAGTGCCTCACGTGGCATAATGTGGCATTCAGCCCTAGTAGTGGAGGAGATATGTAAGCCTTCTCTTCATGTGTTGACTCTGATGTATCTTTTAAGGCAATGAAAATACCTGCGAGCAGCGCTGCCTTTTTTGGAACGTTTCCCGGTTCTTGTCAGCTTTCACGTTGTTACTCAAACCTCAACCTAAGGCAAGTCAGGGATAGATCCAGAGAAAGTCACAGAGCAAAAAAAATTGTTATTTTTTCACTTTAAGCATTTAGTTCTTTGGTGTGTGGCCCTCCGTTCAAAGTATGGTAGAAGAAATATTAATGAGTAGTTAAGTCAGTAACATCTAAGCATGTTAAAGCATTCATAGAGATGTGGAGAGACAATTTCTCATAATAATTCAGCACATTATTTCTTAGAAATGACCAGATCTCCCAAAATTAGTAAAAAGAATCATTCAAATCAGCTGTCGTATTATGGCTGATTTAGTTTTTTTTTTTACAGAAGCAGGGATTCCTGTCAAAAGAAAGGAGACCCTGGCTCCTGTACACTGAATTGCTCACTTAAAAGGAACCAATCAGCAGATAAAAAAAAAAAAAAAAAAAATCATTATCCTCACTGTCCCAGAGGGACGTTTGTACCCCCTAGGGATGGTGAAAATATTAGCTTATTAAGTTCCCCCCGGCTGCCCGACAAGTAGTCCCCTGGGTGGGGACTTACACTCACCAGCTCTGTTCGCTGCAGCCATGCTCCCGCCCCAATTTCTTGAAGCACGGAAAAAGCACAGAAATTGTACTTGAGTTTATTTAACACACACAACGCGTTTCAAGGTCGAAATGGCCTTTTCATCAGGCGTCAATGACGCCTGATGAAAAGGCCATTTCGGCCTTGAAACGCGTTGTCTGTGTTAAACAAACTCAAGTACAATTTCTGTATCCTGGTCTTACCTGGTCCTTGAATGATGTTTGGCAGTGTGGAACCACTGCCACCTTCCTTTATGTCCATTGATGTATTACTGTTAGTTTGGCACTCTGTGCCCAACCAAGGGAACCTATGCCGTCCTCTGAAATAGTTATACAGAGTTGGCTGACTGCATTCTGCCTAGTTTCCTGGGCAGATATAGAAAGTGTGCCAGACTATGACCCGCAATCCATATAACAACCCCGGGTTGACCCCATATAGCCTATAAAACTCCAGGCAGGGAATAGTAAAATCAGGTTTTTCTTTTTTAAGCTAATCCTCTCGTGGCTCTCATCTCAGGATATGTTGAGCCAAGAGGAAAGATTGGGAAGGAACCATCTAACTTGACTTCAGGTAACATAGTATACATGTTTATGAGTTGTTTCTTTTGGCTAATACTCCTTCATAGAGCACGACATCGGCATGAACCTGGTGCTACAGAGATATTTTTGGATAATAGAACCCTGGTTTTCCATGACTACCGTAATATTTTAGGAATATGTCTACCAGTAGATGAGATGCAGAAATCTGCCTTGTTTCTCTATTAGCACTGAAAAGGTTAATTGAAATCCTGGTGGCTCGGCGCACACGTGTAGTATAGAAATTCCAGCCAGGCAGAACTCCACTGCAGGCGACATTATAATGAGGAAGCCTGCTGCCTTCGGATTGACTATCCTGGCAGCCATAAGAGAGCAGCGACTGTAAGTACTGTATAACACAATGATCTCTTGGCATGTCTGCGCCATCCTCCTTGGCAGTGTCCACATTGAATTCCTGTGACTGATCTTCTTTCTATTTGCATCACTTGCTGAAATCTTAGCAGAAAAAATTGAAGGTCTTGGCCTCATTACTATCAAATAACAGGAGGAAGTAAAGAGCCTCACATTGTCCCCAAAACTTTATAATGCAAAGCGACTGTGCATGCCGATAGGATTGGCGGCTAATGGATTCTGACTTGGCAGCTGCGACTGTTCAAAAACCATAGTAAATGGCAGAGATTGTGTGTGCCCTATTGGTGTCAGATGTATGGGGGGTATAGGGGGGTACCGATTGTTATTGTCCTGTTTTCATTTAGGTCTTATTTTTTATTCTGTGGTGAAACTCGGACAACATATAGTCATGCCCCATTAGGCAGGGTTGTGACTGGAAGGTGGGACGTGTGCCACATGTGCCGAGTGCCAGCTGTCCAATCTGTTTTGCTAAGGTGTATAAGGTCCCAGTATACAATAGTGTAGAGTCAGTTGACCTTGTTTTTAGCGGAAATGGCAGAACATCTACTGTACAAAGCCCTCTTAACTTTCCCACTATAGATGATGTTGGAGGAAGAGAAGGATTGGACATGTTGGATTTCAACTGCTTGGCCCTTTTATTTTTGGCAAGATAAGATTCCCCAAGTTTTTGGGAAGATAAGATTGCAGTGACTCATCTTTGACTACTTCTTCTTGCCTAATGAAGTCTTAGCAGAGTATTCCCATCTAGACAATTATGCCATATTTAAAGGGGTACTCCGCTGAAAACATCTTATACCCTATCCAAAGGATAGGGGATAAGATGTTAGATTGTGGGGGTCCCACCACTGTTGACCCCCTGCGATCTCCACTGCGGCACCCCTGTCATTCGGTGCACGGAGCGAACTCCGCTCCATGCCCAATGACTGGCGATGCCAGCCGCCATGCCCTTTCCATTCAGGTCTATGGGACGAAGCATGACGATCCCTCTTATAGACATGAATGGAGGGGATTTGGTGTGAAGTCACGAACGCAGAAGCTGCAACCTTCCATGTTCCGGACGCCGCCGTCGGGCCAGATGGCTTTGGGGTCCCCAGCGGTGGGACCCCCGCAATTTAACATCTTATCCCCTATCCTTTGGATAGTGGATGTTTAGAGCGGATTACCTCTTTAAGGGCACCAAATCTATCGATTGAAGGTGGTCCTTCAAAATATTTTTGTTTGGTGAGCCTAAGGAACCCTAATCTGACAAAGACTATTTCTCAGCAAACTGTAAGTGGTTTAACTGAGATGATGCTTACCTCTGGGCTGTTCAGTGACCAGCAGCAGGGACTCCTTTCTTGGACATGAGTCACTGCTTTAAGCAAATTGTCCAAAACAAATTGCAAAAAGTTCAGATTCTTTTAAGGAATCTGAATTTTTTTTCTGTAATCGGATAAGTGCCCATGATTGCCCATGTCTAGTCAGGTGTTTCCGTCTGCCCAAACCATGGGCAACATGAAGCAGAGACTCTGATATGAAAAAGAGCTTTGAGGCTCCAGGATGTTTCCCAATGGCTTTACCTTGTCCACCGGTTTGATCGATAAGTCTCTTCTTATTGGTGTTTAGGAAATGAGCTGGGAGAATCCATCCCAGCGACTCAAAGCCCGGTTTCCAGCTGGTTCTAAAAGTATGATTTCAGAATAAATCCATAGACGGCTGTAATAATGAAGCCCGACAGGTTTCCTTTTAATGAGTTCATCATAAAACCGTCAATTCCATAAAAGGATTTTTACTGGGGGAAAAAATCCAATTCCACCGCAGATCAGAATATCAGAATATAACATAATCGCCAGTAACTCAAGTAATTACAAAATCGAAGAATTGCAAATATTTTCCTAATAATGCGTGCAAAATAATATAATAGACCGTGCGTTACCCGAGTGATCTGCTGTTTGCTCGAGGACAGCACTCTGCATTGAAGTGAGACAATTACTTTTCCAATTACTTAGTTCCGAGTGAATGTAAAGACGGAATACATTATATCCTTTAGTTATGACACCGCAACCAATTACACTGCCGAGTAACATCTAGGGACACAAGTACAGGCTGGTATGGCAGTCATTGGAGGCCAAACTGCTGCTTTAGGGGTACAGATTTATAAATGACTTCTATTATAAAATATTAATCCTTCCAGTACTTATCAGCAGCTGTATACTACAGAGGAAGTTTTGTAGCTCTTTCCAGACTGACCCCAGTGCTCTCTGCTGCCACCTCTTTCTGTGTCAGGAACTGTCAAGAGTAGGAGCAAATCCCCATAGCAAATCTCTCCTACTCTGGACATTTCCTGAAACAGACAGAGGTGTCAGCAGAGAGCACTGTGGTCAGACTGGAAAGAACTACACAACTTGATAGATAACTTTGATTTGAAAACATTTTTGTTCCTCTAAAGTACCCCTTTAATACAGATACACTACTGTACAGACTCTGTCCATCCTTGGCTTTGTTGTCCTATATCTTGCCCATTGGTGTGATGCCTCTCCTTTAGGGTGTAGTGTGGTGTGATTTTGTGAAGGGTCTCAATTTGCCGGCAACCAACAATGTGATTTCCACCTGTCAAATGGTAATGAGCTCCATGTGTATGACAGTGATATAACAGATGGAAGAGTGGGCAATGCCAACGCAGTGTTTATTTGGTTGGCATTCCCTTGTCTGCGTTGTTGGATACAGTCTTCATCACACAGTAATGTGAACACGCTCCTTTTTCCTGCCGCATCCTGTTGGCTTCTCTCGTAGGGGGAATCCAACGGAACGTATTTAATGTTCCTGCAGCGCCACCACAGGATAAAGCAATTCGGGTGTAGCCCACCCAGATGACTAGACCTGGCCTAAAGCCCAATAGGCCCTAGTGAAGCTCTTGTACACTATTGTCCTCACTGGCCTGTAGAAGATTGTAGTCTTTTATTATATTGGTACTTTTAAAGGGGTTATCCACCATAAGGTGACTTTAGTACTTATCTGCCAGTTGGTAATGGACATGCTTAGGAAGGATCTGTGCTTGTCTTGGAGCTAAATGGTTGTGTTGTGAATTCAGCTTCACCGGCATGAGAATTTAGATTTTTTTCCAGGCTACAAACGCTTAGGGTGTTTAACGAGGAAAGGCAGACCGCCACTTCACAATAGCATCCAACTAATATAGAAGGACAGTAAATGCGTAAATGGAACCACAAGGAATCACGCTAGCGATGCATAGCTCCTAAAGACCAACAAGTCCCAAATAACGATGCAAGAAGAAAGTAGATCAGTGGCACTCACAACTCATGAAAAGCTTCTCTATTTTGTAGATATGGGGTGAGGGTAATGTGCAAATTAACCTTTTCGTGATGCCAGGGCACGGTTAACCTAAACACCATCTGAGATTGAGCCAGTTTCTCCTGTGCCAGGCCCGGGACAATAAATACTCTGACGCAAAGTTGTAGATAACTGGCTTTACTGAGGCAGGATAGATTGTAAAATCTGTTACAGCTCAGATTGGTATAAAGGGAGGTGTAGGGTAAACCTTGGAAACGTATAGCCTTGCTGGGATTTGTAGTTGATTGTACTGTATATGACTGACTTGCTGTATGGCAACCCATGCTGACTTTAGTGACTTGGATGACTGACTTGGATGACTGAATTGGATCCCCAGGACTTTAGTGTTTACCACTAGGCTTTGACATTCACCTGGGCACTGGGGATTTGCTTTAGAAGATGCAAGGTTGCAGGATTAGACTTGAGGCCTCCTCAGAACACCTCACACTCTCTCTTCAGACTTTCTCCAAGACTGTACCTCAGCTAACACTGAACTCAAACCACCATATATATGGGGCAGATTTGGAGGATCCCCATTGGCCTGACAAGTCACATGGTTTACCTCATGCACCCCCCCCCCCCCCTTACAACAGGGTTTAATAGCAACAGGTACATAGAAAATGCCAATACATTAACCATAGCATAACAATGCATTATATTGAGTCCTGAGTAGTATGGGCCCAAGACGGACACTGAAGGCAACATCTGCCACACAGGATGGGCACAGGCAGTATGCTATATTCTGTACTGGGTCACCACAGATACACTACATGTACAAGCAGGGACAGCTAGATTGACCGGGGCGTCCGCCCAGCTGTCCCTGCTTGTATATGTTGTGTATCTGCGAAATGAAGCTCTTCACGAGTGGTGAGTGCCGCTGATCGAATTTCTTCTTGCCTCGTTACATTGGTAAAATACCTTTATTTGGACAGGAGTAAAAAGATTGTTTTGGCAGCCGGTTGCCTTGAGTTTAATGACTGTACACAGCTCCACGAGCCTGCACCACAAAATGAGCAGCATGTCAACGTGCCGAGAGGCTTGGCATCCAGATCAGTGGAGAGATGCCAGCGAATGGTTGGATTTTGGCCTCTCTTTACTTCTCTCCACCCACTCAGTCCTCTCTCTCCCTGAGAACACCAACCCTGAGATTGTCAACAAAGTTATTATTCCGCTCGCTGGTCAATATATGTTCATTTTCTGCTGACTGACTGGAGAATGGATGCATATGGTATTCATCTCCGCTCCATTCCCCGAGATGTTAATGCCAACGATCCACGTCCCTGCAGCAGGAATACATCGGATTTCAATATGAAGGGGTTAATTGTTACTCCCGTGCCAGGGAAGAGTTGGCAGACCTCCGGCAAATTGAAGCCCAATATATCACAAGCCTCCTCCTGATAAAATAACAAGGCTGGGGAATCATAATAAAAATACATCGATAAAGGTCTACAGGGGTTCATGCCCCAATTTGATGAGCAGAAACTCCTCCATAGATCTTCTATCACGATAGCACTGGAGGCGAAAATACGGATCTATATTCTACACTGATGTAACCATCAACCGGAATGGACCTGCTATGCCGGCTCAACCTGTTTAGCTTTGGGCCACACCTGAGGGCGTTGTCTAAGTAGCTCACGTAGTGATCTGGACTTCTCTACAGATCTAGGAGAGTGTCCCCGGTGTGGGTGTCGGCTGGCCCAACAATTTTAGAGACACCGATGTGGACACCAAGGGGACAGGAAGCAAATCCTAGTATTGGCAAGGGTCTTGGGTAGGCCACACAAATACCTAAAATAAGGAAATAAGCTCTCCGTAGAGTAGTATTGTTTCACCTCAAGCGTGAGATTGGTGTGTAGAAATGAGCTGGGTGGTTGTGTAGCCACATACACAACAATGGTTCCAATACATAGGATAGGTCATCTGCTGCCCTCCGGAGAGTAATCGGCATTGGAAATTTTGGCTTCAGGAAAAACCGGCTCAACGGCGCTGATCGACCAGGCATTTGTATGGATAAAAGGGATTTATTGACTAGAATGCAACGCGTTTCGCTGCGCATGCGCAGCGAAACGCGTTGCATTCTGGTCAATAAATCCCTTTTATCCATACACCGGCCTGGTCGATCAGTGCCGTTGAGCCGGTTTTTCCTGAAGCCAAAATTTCCAACACAAATACTTAGTCAGAGATGGGCAAACAAGTCAGTATGAGTAGAGGATGGACAGCAAATAATCTGGGTAATACACTAAGGAATCAAACTAAGTACAAAAGTAGTAGGCAGGGGAACATACAGGGGTAAAGTCCTGGGAAAAAAAAGTGCAGGAACTCACCCAAGATATCCACTCAAAGGCTGGTCTCCTACTAATGGGCCCGCGATCAGACATAGGGAATAAGATGTCTAACAGCGGAGTACCCCTTTAAAGGTCCATTCATTTAAGTAGTATTTAGCAAAAAGTGTATTACCTTAAAGGGGTACTCCGCTGGAGTAAGAGATGTCTGATCGCGGAGGGCCTGCCGCTGGGGATCCCCGCGATCCCCACTGCAGCAGCCCGATACCTCAGCAGCCCGGAGCTAAGTTTTTTCTGAGGCTGATGATGGGCGGTGATGTCATGGCCCCGCCCCCTCTTGACATCACATCTCCCACCCTCAGTGCAAGTCTATGGAAGGGGAGTCACGTCCCCTCCCATAGACTTGTATTGAGGGGGCGGGGCATTATGTCACAAGGGGGCGGGCCGTGATGTCACGATGCCGCCGTCCCCAGCACCGCTCATCATCGGGCCCCCCGCGATCAGACATCTTATCCCCTATCCTTTGGATAGAGGATAAGATGTTTAACAGCGGAGTACCCCTTTAAGGGTAGACACTTTTTCCACAATACTACAGAAGTATCCTTGTTTACCTGCCAAGAGACTCTTCTAAGTAGGAATTGCCGAAAGCAGTAGGATAAGATAATAGTATAAGATACAGAAGCGGGTCTGTTTTCTTAGGTAGATAATATCTCACTTGGAAATGTGAGCCTCTAGGATATAAATATCCTCCTAATAACAAGTCCACAACATGTTGACACTCTCTGAATTTCATGGTTTTGTTAATCACACGTTACATTGGTGACTACATCCTTACTCACCCAATTTGGCAGGGAAATGTATCATCTATGAGTATGAATAGAAAGGACTTTGCATATTACTGATCTGTCACTGCCAAGAATCTGAGATTCGGCTAACTTCGGGGGAATTTATATATATATATTTTTTTCTTTTCAAATCAACTGGTGCCAGAAAGTTAAACAGATTTGTAAATTACTTCTATTTAAAATTCTTAATCCTTCCAGTACTTATTAGCTGCTGTATGCTCCACAGGAAGTTGTATTTCTCTCTGGAGTTCTTTTCAGTCTGACCACAGTGCTCCCTGCTGACACCTCTGTCCGTGTCAGGAACTGTCCGGAGAAGAAACGAATCCCCGTAGCAAACCTCTCCTGCTCTGGACAGCAGCTGATAAGTACTGGAAGGATGAAGATTTTTAAATAGAAGTTATTTACAAATCTAATACAAGGGAGAAAACCTACGTGCACTCACCGCTCAGTGGAGACAATTCGGTGTAGGGGTTCCGGTTAACGGGTAGCTGGATCACAGCATCAGCGCAGGTGTGATGGCGCTCGGAGGCATCTCCGAGCGCCATCACACCTGCGCTGATGCTGTGATCCAGCTACCCGTTAACCGGACCCCTACACCGCTGAGTGGTGAGTGCACGTATGTTTTCTCCCTTGTATTAGATTTGATACTTTATTTCTCGTATGTGCACCCCGCAGGAGACGACTATTTAGGTTGCCGATACTGTGCTGCACCACAATTAAGGGGAAGTAACCTCTTTGCGTGCCCTCTCCTTTCCCGTCTCACTACTATTTTTTATTTTAATTTACAAATCTGTTCAACTTTCTGGAACCAGTTGATTAGAATTTTTTTTTTTCCATCGGAGTACCCCTTTAAGAGGAATACAAAAAATGTCTTATTTTATTTTACCATGAAAGAAGGCCAACACGATGTCTCAAGATGCCCTCGACAATGAGAGGTTATACACGCTCTTGTCATAGATATAGAAGTGCATTTGTGTTATTGTAGAGGTTACAGTTGATGTGGATTTCTTTGCTGCCGATTTGCCCTTTTCTGATGGATCTGCTTGTGGACCTGGAAGTTCAGAGTTCACTGAGCATTGAGCGTTCCCTCTAAAGCACTCTCACTATCTTCTTGTCTCTCGCTGCTGTCACCTTTGTACCTGTGTCTCCCGCCTCGTAGACCATGGTTTCTTATTGAAAAGGCCGCCTAGAAGTCCTCTTCTAAATGAGGAACCCCACCTCATCAAATGAGTTTTATTGAAGTATACCCAAAGCCGCTATCATACATTGAGCTGAACACTGCAAAACACTGTTTAAAGGGGTAACACCTTTTTTTTTTTTTTTTTAATGATCTGGTGCCAGAAAGTTAAACAGATATGTAAATTACATATATTAAAAAAAAATATTTATCCTTCCAGTACTTATTAGCAGCTGCATGCTACAGAGGAAGTTCTTTTCTTTTTGAATTTCCTTTCTGTCTGACCACAGTGCTCTCTGCTGACACCTCTGTCCATTTAAGGAACTGTACAGAATAGGAGCAAATCCCCATAGAAAACCTATCCGGCTCTGGAAAGTTCCTAAAATGGACAGATGTGTCAGCAGAGAGCACTGTGGTCAGACAGAAAGGAAGTTCAAAAAGAAAAGAACTTCCTGTGGATCATACAGCAGCTGATAGGTACTGGTAGGATTAAGGTTTTTAAATAGAAGTCATTTACAAATCTGTTTAACTTTATGTTTTCCTGTGGAGTACCCCTTTAAATTCTAACATATTTAATATTCCGCACTCTTGTCATTGGGTCAAAGAAGTATACGCCTGGTCCTGGTACACTGTAGGGGATGAAATGAACAAAACTACTTGTGACTATCAAATACTCTACAAACATGGGCAGAAATTGCAAACCCATGGTTCCATCATGAGCCACCATGTTATCTAGCAGTGAGTGGAGGAGCAGATTCAGTTAAAGGGGTACTCTGGTGGAAAATGTTTTTTATTTTTATTTTAATCAACTGGTGCCAGAAAGTTGAACAGATTTGTAAATTACTTCTATTAAAAAAAAATCTTAATCCTTCCAGTACTTATTAGCTGCTGAATACTACAGAGGAAATTAATTTCTTTTCTGGAAAACAGTGCTCTCTTCTGACATCATGACTACAGTGCTCTCTGCTGACATCTCTGTCCATTTTAGGAACTGTCCAGAGTAGGATAAAATCCCCATAGAAAACATATGCTGCTCTGGACAGTTCCTAAAATGGACAGAGATGTCAGCAGAGAGCACTGTGGTCATGATGTCAGCAGAGAGCTCTGTGTTCCAAAATGAAAATAATTCCCTCTGTAGTATTCAGCAGCTAATAAGTACAGGAAGGATTAAGATTTTTTTATAGAAGTAATTTAAAAATCTGTTCAACTTTCTGGCACCAGTTGATTTAAAGAAAAAAAGGTTTCCACCGGAGTACCCCTTTAAAGTCTGTTACATTTTTTTTTACTTAGGTTTTTCTTATAAACTTTACACTGCGTCCACACAATAACCTATTAAGAAAGCGAAACATAAATTTCTGGCTTTCACATTGAGGCTTTTTTTTCCCCCTCTTCCGGATGACTAGTGTTTCTCTCCTTTCTTTATAATGACCATCTTCTACATTGTCATTTCTTCTCCAGAGCTTTGTATTTTGGAGACGGTGCTCAGTAAAGCAAAAAATAATGATAGGAATTCAGCTCCGAGTCAAATTCACAAACAGTCGAGATGTGATTCTAAATTGACAATGCGTTAATGGTGCATAGTCATCCAGCAACGCCCAGCCGAGCATTATTTGGGAAATGCTCTGTATATCTGAAGGTCATCCTATCAGAAATCTCTAGTGGCCTTTAGAGAAGTGTCTCCTCTTTATGCGTGTTCTTTGATGGTTGCAAAGGAGGAGAAAAAATGTGCATGGCTAAAAGTGCAGACGAATGCGTGTGCTTTATACTGTGTAGAATTACTCTCACCTCCAAAATCAATTTATTGCATTGCTGTGTATCCTGAATTCAAATGAACATGTGAATGGAGGCTGCAACTCCGGCTAGAGTGGTGGGAAGGAGAGGGTCTGTAATGGGAGGTAACTATTCTCCATACCGAAATCTGTATTCCTGTCAGGACTGACTGGGGGAGACAGGGAGAGTGAACCCTCAACTGACCCTAAAACATCTCTCCCTGCCTACTTGCCCATCCATCCTAAATGATGGATCGAAAACTAGGCGACAGTCCCTTCCTGCAGTGCAGTGGCGTAAAAACACATAATATACATAGTCGGTCACAGGCCAGAAATGGAAAACTACTAGACAACCAGATGTAGCAAACAGGATACAAATACTAACAGGGGAGAATATGAACAGGCAAACTGATAAGGAAACATAGGACACTGTTCACACTGGGACACAGAACAAACAAACTGGACACCCCACTCCACTAAAATGAGTAGCCATTAATAATAAAGCCAAATAGGCTACTGGTCAGCGGACACATTCCACCGTGTGGACAAAATGCTGACCCAGTAGGAAACAGAAATATAATAAATGAAACACTAGACTTGAACCGGATGAGTCTGAATAGACTCCAGAATACCAAACAGGAATATAACATACAGAGCACAGGGTACAAGCAAGACTCAGACACAGTGTGAACGCAGACAGAGCAGAACGAACAAACATAATCCTAAAACTGACTAATGTAACACAGACTAAAATACAAGGAGCATGCTATGTAACCATGGCTAAAAACCCAGATAAAATGACAAGATAAATACAAGGTAAATGCTCAAGCAGACATAGTCAGAATATAGCACAAACAGACATAGTGGCATTAAACTAAATAACCAGCCCCAGAATGCAGGAGAAGCCTGGTTAAATAACTCCACCCGAGTTCTCATTCGTTCAGAGCATTAACTATTCCCTGACCAGGGAACATAAAACTTTTCACACACAAGCATATCCAATAACTGTGTATGAACACAGGGCAATACAGACATGACATTCCCATTATGTTTAGGCAATTTAACTTCTCCTTGAAATATACTACTTGGTACCTAACCGCTGAGCTTAAAGGGGTACTCTGCCCTAGACATCTTATCCCCTAGGATAGGGGATAGGATGTCTGATCACGGGGATAGGGGATAAGATGTCTGATTGCAGGGGTCTGCAGCACCCCAGACATCCGGTGCATGGAGCAAACTTCGCTCTGTTCCGGATGACTGGCGATGCGGGGCGGAGGCTCGTGACATCATGGGTATGCCTTGCTTTTGATGTCAGGGCCATGTCCCCTCAATGCAATCCTATGGGAGGGGGCATGACGGCTGGGCATGGCTGTGACATCATGAGCCGGCGCTGCACCCGACGCTCTAAACAAACGCCAGGTGCAGCAGGGAGATACTTCCTTAAAGGCGTACTGCACCCCTAGAAATCTTATCCCCTATCCAAAGGATAGGCAATAATATGTGTCTGTTCGCGGGAGTCTCTGAGCCCCCCCCCCCCCCCCCCCCCGTGCGATCTCAATGAACACGTTCATTATTTGTGTGGAGTCTACACGGAATGCATAGCCGTCTATGAGATGGCACATTCCTGTATGGTCCTAGCACCGGCATATCGTGCCAGCTCCCCACAGTTTGCAGAATGTCCACACGGAGAATCTCTGTGCTGACATTCCTTCATTTGAACATCTCTAAACGCACAATGCATTGAATCTTGAAGCAGATGGGCTACAGCAGCGGAAGACCACACCAGGTGCCACTCCCGTCAGCTAAGAACAGGAAACTGAGGCTAAAATTCACACAGGCACCAAAATTGACCAATAAAAGGCTGAAAAAACACTGCCTGGTCTATTGAGTCTCCATTCCAGCTGTGACATTCAGATGGGTCAGAATTTGGTGTAAACAACATGAAAGCCTGGATTCCTCCTGCCTTGTATCAGGTTAAGGCTGGTGGGGGGATATTTTCTGGGCACTCTGGGCCCCTTAGTACCAATTGAGCCTGGTATAATCACCACAACCTACCTGAGTGTTGTTACTGACCATGTCTGTCCCTTTATGACCACAGTGGACCCATCTTCTGATGATACTTCCAGCAGGATAATGCCCCATGACAGCTGTCTCGCCCCCCTGCCATAGACTTACATTGAGGGGCGGAGCGTGATGTCACATGGGGGCGGAACCGTGACGACACGCCGTGATTGGCAGTTATCAGACCCGGAGCGATGTTCGTTCCGGGGCCTGATGAGAGCGGGGTGCTGTGTGCAAGATCGCGGGGGTCCCCAGCGGCGGGACCCTGCACGATCAGGCAAATTATCCTCTATCCTATAGATAGGGGATAAGTTGTCAACACGGTAGTACCCCTTTAAACAGATTTGTAAATGATTTCTATTTAAAAATCTTAATCCTTCCAGTACTTATCAGCTGCTGTATGCTCCACGTGAAGTTTCAAAGTTCTTTCCAGTCTGACCTCAGTGCTCTCTGCTGACCCCTCTGTCCATCTTAGGAACTGTCCAGAGCAGGCGCAAACTGTACAGAGGTGTCAGCAGAGAGCACTGTGGTCAGACTGGAAAGAAATTTAAAAAGGAAAGAACTTCCTGGGGAGTATACAACAGCTGATAATTACTGGAAGGATTAAGATTGTTAAATAGAAGTAATTTACAAATCTGTTTAACTTTCTGGCACCAATTGATTTAAAAAAAAATATATATAAATCCACTGGAGTACCCCTTTAAGCTGTTGGTAGGTTATTATCACGTAGTATCACAAATATCTATTCTCGCTAAAAGATAATGCGATTCAAATATAATTCTTTCATGATGCCGAGAAGGGAAAAGGGACAATTAAGATTTTTCTCCGTGAGTTTTTAATATCAGATATTTCATGATGGCGCATAAATCACCACGCATCCTCGCCCCGCCATATTGAACCTTTATGTTTGCATTCATTTCCAGCCCGTAATATCTGCGATTTATGTGTTCAGTTTTTTTTTTCTGCCAAGTTGTTTTATTTGCTTTGAGAAAAGTGGATCTTTTAATGTGAGTTTTTAGGCGCGGGCTCCTTCTCTTCTTGCCACCGGTCTCTGGAGAGAGTCTATGTCTGATGTTCCAGAACTCCGAGGCAGCTTGAAAGGATTCAGACAGGAAAGGTCTCCCCGGGAGAGCGAGCGCAGGTTTCTTACTCCACAGATACATCATTTTACAATTGACTCCAACAAGAATTAACACTTTGCCTAAGAGAAGCCTAAAAGAAAGCGCAAAAGAAAGACGGGATAGAGATGTTATAGGTTCTGTTGTAAGAATTAGGGGAACAAGCTGACCCTATTTGAAGGCAGAACAAATACTACAACTACTTGTGGTGGTCGCCTTGTGGGTGTGAATGGTGGTCGGGATGCCTCTGTGCAGGTTATAAAGGGTGTTATTAACCCTTGTCAGTCGTGACGCCAGGGTGAGGGTTAAATGCTGTATGACTTGGCCTATCGTCACCCTTCCCAAGGATGATAGGTGTTTGCAGAATAAAGTATTGTCCACAACAGGAGCTTCGCTGATGTCACGATGCCGGCTGGCAGGAGGTGGATCCTCTGTGCCAGAGAGGGATTGGCGTGGACCGTGCTAGTGGACCGGTTCTAAGTCACTACTGGTTTTCACCAGAGCCCGCCGCAAAGCGGGATGGTCTTGCTGCGGCGGTAGTGACCAGGTCGTATCCACTAGCAACGGCTCAACCTCTCTGGCTGCTGAAGATAGGCGCGGTACAAGGGAGTAGACAGAAGCAAGGTCGGACGTAGCAGAAGGTCGGGGCAGGCAGCAAGGATCGTAGTCAGGGGCAACGGCAGGAGGTCTGGAACACAGGCTAGGAACACACAAGGAAACGCTTTCACTGGCACAATGGCAACAAGATCCGGCGAGGGAGTGAAGGGGAAGTGAGGTATAAATAGGGAGTGCACAGGTGAACATACTAATTGGAACCACTGCGCCAATCAGCGGCGCAGTGGCCCTTTAAATCGCAGAGACCCGGCGCGCGCGCCCCCTAGGGAGCGGGGCCGCGCGCGCCGGGACAGGACAGACGGAGAGCGAGTCAGGTACGGGAGCCGGGATGCGCATCGCGAGCGGGCGCCACCCGCATCGCGAATCGCATCCCGGCTGGAGACGGTATCGCAGCGCACCGGGTCAGTGGAGCTGCCCGGAGCGCTGCGGTAGCGAGAGTGAAGCGAGCGCTCCGGGGAGGAGCGGGGACCCGGAGCGCTCGGCGTAACAGTACCCCCCCCCTTGGGTCTCCCCCTCTTCTTAGAGCCTGAGAACCTGAGGAGCAGACTTTTGTCTAGGATATTGTCCTCAGGTTCCCAGGATCTCTCTTCAGGACCACAACCCTCCCAATCGACCAGGAAAAAGGTTTTCCCTCTGACCTTCTTGGAGGCCAGTATCTCTTTAACGGAGAAGATGTCAGAGGAGCCGGAAACAGGAGTGGGAGAAACAAACTTAGGAGAGAAACGGTTGATGATAAGTGGTTTAAGAAGAGAAACGTGAAAGGCATTAGGAATTCGAAGAGAAGGAGGAAGAAGAAGTTTGTAAGAGACAGGATTAATCTGGCACAAGATTTTGAAAGGACCAAGATAGCGTGGTCCCAATTTGTAGCTAGGGACACGGAAGCGGACATATTTAGCGGAGAGCCATACCTTGTCTCTTACAAACTTCTTCTTCCTCCTTCTCTTCGAATTCCTAATGCCTTTCACGTTTCTCTTCTTAAACCACTTATCATCAACCGTTTCTCTCCTAAGTTTGTTTCTCCCACTCCTGTTTCCGGCTCCTCTGACATCTTCTCCGTTAAAGAGATACTGGCCTCCAAGAAGGTCAGAGGGAAAACCTTTTTCCTGGTCGATTGGGAGGGTTGTGGTCCTGAAGAGAGATCCTGGGAACCTGAGGACAATATCCTAGACAAAAGTCTGCTCCTCAGGTTCTCAGGCTCTAAGAAGAGGGGGAGACCCAAGGGGGGGGGTAGCGGTTTTTTACAGTGATTTTATTAAGACCGCGGTAGTCAATGCAAGGACGTAGAGAGCCATCTTTTTTGGACACAAAGAAAAATCCGGCTCCGGCAGGAGAGGAAGATTTGCGGATAAAGCCCTTCTTTAAATTTTCCTGGATATACTCAGACATAGCAAGAGTCTCTGGGACAGAGAGAGGATAAATTCTGCCCCGGGGTGGAGTAGTACCCGGGAGGAGGTCAATGGGACAGTCATAAGGCCTGTGAGGAGGTAAAGTCTCAGCTTGTTTTTTGCAAAAAACATCCGCAAAGTCCATATAGGCCTTCGGGAGACCGGTTACAGGAGGCACCACAGGGTCACGGCAGGGAGTACTGGGAACCGGTTTAAGACAGTCCTTGGAACAAGAGGGGCCCCAACTCTTGATCTCCCCAGTGGACCAATCCAGGGTAGGGGAGTGGTGTTGAAGCCAGGGTAGTCCAAGGAGAATTTCGGAAGTGCAATTGGGGAGGACCAAAAACTCAATTTTTTCATGGTGAGATCCGATGCACATTAGGAGGGGCTCCGTGCGGAAACGTATGGTACAGTCCAATCTTTCATTGTTAACACAATTGATGTAGAGAGGTCTGGCGAGACTGGTCAGCGGGATGTTGAACCTGTTGGTGAGAGAGGCCAAAATAAAATTTCCTGCAGATCCGGAATCCAAGAAGGCCATAGTAGAGAAGGAGAAGGTAGAGGCGGATACCCGCACAGGCACAGTAAGACGCGGAGAAGCAGAGTTGACATTAAGGGCTGTCTCACCTTTGTGCGGGGTCAGCGTACGTCTTTCCAGGCGGGGAGGACGGATAGGACAATCCTTCAGGAAGTGTTCGGTACCGGCACAGTACAGGCAGAGATTCTCCATGCGGCGTCGTGTCCTCTCTTGAGGTGTCAGGCGAGACCGGTCAACCTGCATAGCCTCCACGGCGGGAGGCACAGGAACGGATTGCAGGGGACCAGAGGAGAGAGGAGCCGGGGAGAAAAAACGCCTTGTGCGAACAAAGTCCATATCCTGGCGGAGCTCCTGACGCCTTTCGGAAAAACGCATGTCAATGCGAGTGGCTAGATGAATGAGTTCATGTAGGTTAGCAGGGATTTCTCGTGCGGCCAGAACATCTTTAATGTTGCTGGATAGGCCTTTTTTAAAGGTCGCGCAGAGGGCCTCATTATTCCAGGATAGTTCTGAAGCAAGAGTACGGAATTGTACGGCGTACTCGCCAACGGAAGAATTACCCTGGACCAGGTTCAACAGGGCAGTCTCAGCAGAAGAGGCTCGGGCAGGTTCCTCAAAGACACTTCGAATTTCCGAGAAGAAGGAGTGTACAGAGGCAGTGACGGGATCATTGCGGTCCCAGAGCGGTGTGGCCCACGACAGAGCTTTTCCAGACAGAAGGCTGACTACGAAAGCCACCTTAGACCTTTCAGTGGGAAACTGGTCCGACATCATCTCCAAGTGCAGGGAACATTGAGAAAGGAAGCCACGGCAAAATTTAGAGTCCCCATCAAATTTATCCGGCAAGGATAGTCGTAGGCCTGAAGCGGCCACTCGCTGCGGAGGAGGTGCAGGAGCTGGCGGAGGAGACGATTGCTGAAGCTGTGGTAGTAGCTGCTGTGGCATCACGGTCAGTTGAGACAGCTGGTGGCCTTGTTGCGCTATCTGTTGTGACTGCTGGGCGACCACCGTGGTGAGGTCGGCGACAACTGGCAGAGGAACTTCAGCGGGATCCATGGCCGGATCTACTGTCACGATGCCGGCTGGTAGGAGGTGGATCCTCTGTGCCAGAGAGGGATTGGCGTGGACCATGCTAGTGGACCGGTTCTAAGTCACTACTGGTTTTCACCAGAGCCCGCCGCAAAGCGGGATGGTCTTGCTGCGGCGGTAGTGACCAGGTCGTATCCACTAGCAACGGCTCAACCTCTCTGGCTGCTGAAGATAGGCGCGGTACAAGGGAGTAGACAGAAGCAAGGTCGGACGTAGCAGAAGGTCGGGGCAGGCAGCAAGGATCGTAGTCAGGGGCAACGGCAGGAGGTCTGGAACACAGGCTAGGAACACACAAGGAAACGCTTTCACTGGCACAATGGCAACAAGATCCGGCGAGGGAGTGAAGGGGAAGTGAGGTATAAATAGGGAGTGCACAGGTGAACATACTAATTGGAACCACTGCGCCAATCAGGGAGCGGGGCCGCGCGCGCCGGGACAGGACAGACGGAGAGCGAGTCAGGGACGGGAGCCGGGATGCGCATCGCGAGCGGGCGCCACCCGCATCGCGAATCGCATCCCGGCTGGAGACGGTATCGCAGCGCACCGGGTCAGTGGAGCTGCCCGGAGCGCTGCGGTAGCGAGAGTGAAGCGAGCGCTCCGGGGAGGAGCGGGGACCCGGAGCGCTCGGCGTAACAGCTGAAATCTTGCATAAACTTTACTGAAGATTTTCTGTAACATGCGGACATAAGAACAGTCTTTGTACAGAGTCTATGAACAGCTTGGCTGAGATTGACCATTGGTTGGGACTTTTAGTAAATTCTTTAGCTTGTAGGGATTTAGTATGCGCAGATCCACTGGATTTAGGGTTATGTTTAGGTTCAGGGTCCTTGCCAATAATTACGGAGAATTTAGAAGAACTCGCTGTGTAATTCAGCCGAGGCCGCAAGGCTTTGGCCAAGTAATTGTCGTTGAAAGCTGCGGAGGTCCTACCTCATTCAGTGACAGCAACCCAAGAGAGAGAATAATGGCCGCTGCTCCCTTATATGGGCAGGGGCTGGCCGTTTTAGAATTGGTCCACGCCATCTGTCACAAAGCATTGTGGGTATCACATGGCCCATGAACCTCCAAAGGTCATTTGCACTAACCATAGAGACTAAAGCCTCGTCACGTGACCCGCAGGTCCTGCGACACTACACTTTCTATATACATTTATACACATTTACTTTAATAATATATTAACTATTTAAGGAGTGACTAGGGGAGGACTAGATCTGAGGACCCCACGGTTCCTAGGAACTCTGACTTTGGAGACCCCTACCAAGGTACTGTATGTAATACGGTACCGGGACACCACATACCCAAAAGAATAAAATACAGTGACCCCCCGACCTACGATGGCCCCGACATACGATCATTTCAGCATACGATCACTCTCAGAGGCCATGGCATGTTGAAGGCAGCATCAACATACGATGCTTTTGTATGTCGGGGCCATCGCATAAACGGCTATCCGACAGCGCAGACTGCTTCAGCTGCCACCGGATAGCCGTTTACGGTGCCCCGTGTGGTCCGCTGATGATCACTTACCTGTCCTTGGGGCTCTGGCGCGTCCTCTTCGGGATCCCCTGGATCGTCGGCGCTCTCCATCGTCGTCATCACGTCACTGCGCACGCCGTCCCGTCATCCAATAGGAGCGGCGTGCATAGCGACGTGATGGCGGCGACGGAGATAGAGGATGCCGGGGAAGCAGAGGTCTTTCCGGAGCATCGGGGACACCCCAGGGACGCAGAGACAGAGATGGAAGACGACATCCAGGGCAGCAGTGACGAGCAGTGACGGTCCGGAGCAGCGGGGAAACTTCCGCTACCAGTGGTCTTCAACATGCAGACCTCCTGTCCGGGCATGCTGGGAGTTGTAGTTTTGCAACATCTGGAGGTCCGCAGGTTGGAGACCACTGTCCTATACTTCAGCCGGTGATAGGCTGAAGCGCCATGTGACGTCCCGGGCTAAGGGAGGTAGGTAGTAGACAGCCCGGCAGCTGTTTTTGAGCTCCGGGGGAATGTAGGAAGGTAAGTGAAAGTTTGTTTTCTCTTTTTTGGCAGCCCAGGCAGGATGGAATAGGAAAAGTCTGCACCGGACATTTCCTTTAACTTAAGTGTCCCAGGCTGCTTCCCAAGAGTGGTACCGGTGTTGGTAATGGCTGACCAGACAGGCTAAATGATGCCGGTAACCAGGAAATAGCCAGACTGATGGTGGTTAAATAGTAGGCTAGCAGTCAGGTAGCAGAGTCAGATCCAGGATGAAGAGTTAGTGGCAGGAGGCACAAGAGTGTCAACATGGTACATAAGGGTGAGGCAGAGGCAATGTCAGGTAAACAGGCACAGGTCAGATAGAAAAGTATCTCTTTCCTAAAGGGCCAAAATTTGCTGATCCTTAAAGGGGTACTCTGCTGCTAGACATGTTATCCCCTATGCAGAGGATAGGGGATAACATGTCTGATCACGGGGGTCCGGACACTGGGGACCTCCGTGATCTCTGCCGCAACAGTTCAGTCAACTGATGCACGGAGCAAAATCTGGTGCACGGAGCAAACTTCGCCAGCCGGATGACTGGGGAAAACAGCCACCACACCCTCCTCCATTCATGTCTATAGGAGCCATCACGCCCCATCGCATGGACATGAATGGAGGTGGCATGATCACGGAATCCCCGTGGCCTCCCCCGCGATCAGACATGTTATCCCCTATGCTTTGGATAGGGGATAACATCTATAGGGGTGGAGTACCCTTTAAAGGAAAACTGTCACTTGTTTTCTCCCGCACTATCCACAGGTACTAGTGGATAGTGCGGGTGACACTGATTAAAATGAGCCCTACCTTGTCCGGATCTGCGTTGCCGTTCTCCCACAATTGTAGTTTTATTATATGTTGAAATCTTCCTGTAACTGGCAGGGGCGGGGCTTCGGCGCTTAACTGGCACTGACGTCAACGCCACTTATGAATATTCATCCCTCCTCCCCCCAGTTAGGAGCGGCAAAGAGAGGGAGAACTGGAGGGAGGGGGGATGAATATTCATCAGCGGCGCTGACGTCAGTGCCAGTTAAGCGTCGAAGCCCCGCCCGTGCCAGTTACAGGAAGATTTCAACAGATATTAAAACTACAATTGTCGGAGAACGGCAGCGCAGATCCGGACAAGGTAGGGTTCATTTTAATCAGCGTCTTCCGCACTATCCACCACACCAGTACCTGTGGATAGTGCGGGAGAAAACAAGTGACAGTTTACCTTTAAGGAGTGAACAGAGACTAATAAATTAGTTTTTACATTATTATTTTTATTATTATTAATATTATTATTACATTTTTAAACATACAAAATAAGTTACGGAATAGCTTGAGAATTTGTGGACTCCTGCCATAGGGTAATAAATGCTGACACTTAGGTCCAGCGCTGGCAGCTGAATGAAGGTGTGAACGAAGAACGGTGACAGATCTAAGGCAAGGAGCTTCGAGAACTTGGCAAGGGTCAAGATTTTGAAAGGACAGATAGGTCAAGGCTTCTTCTTCAGCTCAAGTTTCACAAAAGTAATGTTCTTAAAATTGCTTGCTCGGATTTTTTTTGGGTTCAGTGGCAAAAAAAA
Source organism: Hyla sarda (assembly GCF_029499605.1). Taxonomy (NCBI): domain Eukaryota; kingdom Metazoa; phylum Chordata; class Amphibia; order Anura; family Hylidae; genus Hyla; species Hyla sarda. Next base: position 299,478,782 of record NC_079194.1, on the reverse strand, counting down.
ACAAGGTTG